>NW_004797570.1:140478-187978 GCF_000002075.1 Aplysia californica | reverse complement strand
ACTGTAGCACACATATTATCATCATGGGCTTCAGGGAAATGAGCCAAACCAACAGACTAGGACATGAGGGAGAGCAATTAGATGAGGGAGACAGACAAACCTTTTGTAGAAGTAATACTCCCAAATAAAACCTTGATTTTCTTTAAATGTTGATACAGACAGACCGAGGTAAGGCTGGTTCATGCAAACATTTTGTAACTTTTGGTCTCTTTTTATCGTTTGTTGCCCTATTTCAGTGAATGAGCTATGTCCACTTCATAAAACACCCCGTTCCAACTCTATCACAATGTGAAAATCTGCCATTTGTTTCTGTGTCAGATAGTTTAGTTTGCTGCATACGGATATTCTTCTCAACTGTGCCATGTACTAGAATTAAATGATCTGTTTCAGTGAGCTTTATGCAAATGAGACCAGTTGCTCCTAATATCTAACATGTCTGCATGTCCCTATTAAAAAAAAAGTTCTTTCTAATTTCTTGATCTAAAAAAAAAGTCCATGAAATGTGTGGTTTGATTTTCTCACAGAATGGTTTGGAAGCAAAAAATTTGAGAGATGTTCAAAGTGAGTTATTGTGACATTTGTTTTAAAGTAAGGATACTCTACTCTTAAGTGATTTTAATTCAAACCGTGTCAAGCTTAAGATTAACTCAAGGATGTACATGTTCAGTTTTCACATATTTCTCTTCAACAATGCACCTTACTTATATTGGTTTCTTTATTTTGTTCAGGCAGTACCACAGAAGTGACAGCCTCCATTGACCCCTCGGGCTGGGCATGGCTTGTTGGTGGCCGCAAGTTGTTTGTGTGGCGGTACAAGGGCTCCGAGACACAAAAAAGTTCAAGGGTAATCATGTTGACCTATTTTTGTCTTTTTTGTCAAAATACTTTAGCTTGTCATATTTTGCACTTGTATGACTGACTATCACAAGAGGACAGTCACATGACAGATGCTTTCTTAACTACCTACACGCAACTGAGTCTTTCATCTGATATGGGTTTGACTGATGCAACATCTGTCTGCAAGTGGTTGGTAGGTCCTACTTCTTTTCTTTCATTTGCTTATTCTGTCTCTCTACCTTTTGCTCTTTCCCTGCACAGAATGGTCATTATTGTGTCAGTATCACTTTTGCTTCTCTCTGCTCAAATTAAACTTAAAACTTATAAGGTCATCTTTTGAATCACATTTGTTGACTTATTGTTATAAAATGATCCACCGTCTGAGTATTGAGTTGCTCATTGCTGGTGAATAGTGGGTACTGCTGGAATGTTCCACTTTTCTTTCTCCCTATTATTTTTGTTTCCTGCTTTTCCCCCCTCATAGAATGCCCATTTTGTGTGGATGTCGGATGTACTTCTCTTTACTCTAACTAAACTCAGACTCATCCTTTGAATGATGTTATGTGATCTATTATTTTGAACTGATTTAGCATGTAAGTGATAAAAAATTGGTCGTTATAGAGGGCGACACTGGCAAGTCCTACTTCCTTTCTTTCCAACTGTTGTTTCGGTCTGTCTATATTATGTCTTACTTTTATGATGTGCTTTTCTTTATTCTAAAAACTCCAACAAACAAGTTTCTTGTTATAAGTGACTTGTTTTGGAACTGTAGTAAAATCCCCTTGCTCTTTCAGAATATTCAGTGTAAAGAGCTGATCCTGCCAGCCAGTGATTTGGCTCACAGTGCAGAGAGGGTCTGTGTCATTCCCAGTGAACACCCTGGCCAACCGGCAGCCTGTGTGGCTGTATCTCCTGAGGGGGTCGTGCGCTACTGGCCCAACATTGCCTTTGAGTCATCCACAGCAGAAATAAGTGCGGAGCTCAAAGGGGAAGAATGTGCAAGAGTCATCCATTTCCAGGTAAGCTTCTGCAGCTTGTCATTGTGGCTAACCTCATCACTCTGTGCCAGGTCAACAGGAAGCTCAAAGTTTTTGTTGAGTATAAGTTATGGAACACAATTTTTGCTTATAACACTACAGTATTCTTCACAGTGGTCTATCCAAGTTGTTTTTGCACTCCTAAATTTTGTAACTAATTTATTAGTCTCTACTGTACAACATTTGTGGAGAAGATATGTAGCCAATAGATATACTTTTTGTCTGAAATAACATTGAACAAAATAATAAGTTTTTATCTGGCAGATTTACGAAAAATGAGTTTGCTGCTCATTTGTAGAAACAGCAGCATGCTTGCATGCAGACCAGAGTCTATTGAAAGTACTCTTGCTGTCAAGACAATATGAGTAACAATATGAATTATAGGAATGATTTGTGTGGGAGCGACTGGCATTAAAAACTTGAGTTTTGCTGTGAACATCACACTTTGACACTACTGGTATTTTCCAAGTCGTTGTATCAGCTGTTGGAGTATGTGATTAAATGTGATGTTTTTCATATTCTGTGATTGTCTTCATCTGATTAGAGATACTCTGTCATAATTGTATGAGCTCATGTAAAAATGTTATTAATGCTGAGAAAAATGTTTGTTAGACCTGCATGTTTGCTGACAATCGTCTGAAATCCGACAATCGCGACGCGACCCGCGAGGCGGCCGATGCTATCGCTAGGCCCACCTGTATCAGTCAATGTGCGTAGTGCGAGGCCTGGCCGACTGCCAGCGTCCCCCTTTTCTCCCGTCGGCTTTGTCGGCACTTTCGTTTTCGTGCCGACCGCCGACGCGCGCACCGCCGACTGCCGACGTCGGCGTTTCCGACATAATTGTCGGAACCTGAGTAGAAATGCGAATACGAAAAAAGACGACGACCTAAATTATCTACTTTCAGTTTCGTGCTCGAGCGGCCATTTTGAATTTCGTTTTGTTGACAAATTTAATTGTTCAGATCGTGTGGATTCATTCCAGTCCGACTCACTTAGATAATAGAATCTAGATCTAGATAGATCTAGATGTAGATCTAGATTTATATAGATCATTATAGACCTCAATGGAGAATTCATATTCCAATTCTATTTTGTCAAACCCTATCAAAGGTTGTGCTGTAATATTAATGTTGGTAAAAGGCATTTCATCAGGTGCGTGAATTATTTATTTATTTAGAATCTAGACTCAGCTGAGCCCCTCTGTTCGGAATCGGATGCGGATTTCTAGTTCAAGGCCTATTCCTAGATCCTATTCACTTGTTCTTCTAGATCTAGATCTAGATTTATTTAGTTTACTAGATCTATATGGAGGATTCTTATTCCAATTCTAATGTGTTATTTGATATCAAACCCTATTATTGTAGATCTAGCAATATGTAGGTGTAGGCCATTATGCTCCTTGTAAGCCTTGTTTGTTTTGGGGTGTGGTTTTTTAATTTTAAAAATGTTTTTCATTTTGGACTTGTGCTGGCCTTTTCACATGAGGCTCGTTGCAGGTTCTTTTTTGGGGTAGGCCTAGGGGTAGGGGTAGGGTTAGGTCTCTTCTTTGTTGTGTTTGTTGGGGTGGTCGCTCGTTACTCGGAAGTCCTTCCGTATGACACCCACAAAAGCTCTTTTTTTTGGGGGGGGGGGTGCGCAAAATTTTCAGACAATCTGGTTGAGCCTCACATGCAGGTCTATGTTTGTCTTCCTTATGTTATTTTTCTTATACTTTCTTTGTTTCTAAACGTATTGACCATGTCTCTTCTATGGAGCATATCAGGGGAGTCGAAATCTGAGGGAGAGAAGCTCTAGGGCAATCTTCTTCCTCTATGTCTACTGCTAGGCAAAACTGTATCATGCATACTGCTTTGAAATTGTCTGTCAAGATGCAAAAGGCTATACATATTATGTTAAAAATGAAATATAATTTGTATTTCCTACTATGTTACAGCCACATGGATGTCTGCTTGCGACAACAACCAGCTCGTTATTGTTACTGCAGCCTACCACTGGACAGGTGTGTATTTTTGTCTGTTGTTTGAAGGGAATTTAATGGAACTGAGCTGCTTTTGCTTTTTGTATGATGCAGGTTAGAATTTTCTTGTGCTGAACCACAGATGTCTTCAATATAGTATTTGTTTATGAGAGCTGTTAACAGAATGGGCCACCTTAAAGTATCACTTCAATTTCTCTTTGTTCTGTGGTAACTCTTAACAACATGGTGTGACATCAGTCAGCATGTGTGTGTGTGTTGGTGCATGTATGCATGCATGTGTGTGTTTAAGAGTGTGAGTGTGTGTGTAGCATCAGACAGAGTGTATGTAACCAGAGTTATGTCTGTCCAGATGAGTTGACTATCCTTTGTCTTTTGTGTTTCACAGGCCAACATTTCATGCAAACCCTTGAAGTCATCTCAAGGAATTTTCTCTGGAATTAGCCGCAGAATGTCATCCTTTATATTTGGAGCATCTCAGATGCAAACTAATGGTGCAGTAAGTATCTTTGTATTTCTATGCTCCTGCAGTAAGTATCTTTGTATTTCTATGCTCCTGCAGTAAGTATCTTTGTATTTCTATGCTCCTGCAGTAAGTATCTTTGTATTTCTATGCTCCTGCAGTAAGTATCTTTGTATTTCTATGCTCCTGCAGTAAGTATCTTTGTATTTCTATGCTCCTGCAGTAAGTATCTTTGTATTTCTATTCTCCAGTGTATGAAAAGTAGAGCCATTTTTTTTTCTTTTTCTTTTTTTTTTTTTTTGATAGTAAAATATCCTTTTGTACAACTTTTCTGTGTTCTCCAAGTTGTAGAGATGGCGCTTTGTGTACATTTTTAATGCTTGTTTCGGATCGGAACATTTATGATTTTGGGTGGGTGGAGGGTGCCGCTGGTGAGTGCTTACTTCTTTTCAATCCCCTTGTCGATTTTTTTGTTCAGATTTTTCTTAATGGTTGTTATCATGTGAACATGCTTCTCCTTGCCCAAAATGTAATTATTTATGTTCTGTCTAAACATTTTATATTTGCTCCTCTTATTTGTCTGTCTTATCCTCTGGTGTTTTATACATTTTTATTGTTTTTCATTTATCTCTTATTCTGATCTGTCTAAACCCTACACAATCTTTTAGTTAATATTTCACCTTCTGATGTCTTTAGCTCTGAATAGTGTTTTAAATTTATTTCGCTTTCTGGTCTTTCTCAGCCCTTGCAGTCCATCATTGCCTCTCATGAAGATGAATATGATGATGAGGATGATGAAGAGAATGAGGACATGAGGTCTTTTTATGTCTTATCTGGAAATCATCTCAACAAATGGCAAGTGCCCAGCGTTGGACCAGAAAAGGTGGGTGTGAATATCTGCTAGGGGTGAGTTTTTTTTCTCTTGTTGCCAAGAATCATTGTGTACTTTGTCTGGGCTGTCATTGTTGTGTGTTTGCCACTGTATACTTTCCTGTCAGTGCTACCACATCCCCCCCCCCCCCCCCGGCAGTGCTACTGACTAAAGTGTCTTTAGGCCATTCCCAAAGAGGGGATATTAACATGTTCTTATGCACAGTAGAATTGTAAATGGGCTGATTTATCAATGTCATGCTCATACTGTGCTGGAACAAAATAGAGGGAACTGCTGCCTTTTCTATCCTCATCCTTAACATCGTCATTTTTCCTCTACTTCTTTTGTATGTTTGTCACTCTCTTATTAGGGCTTCCAGTCTTCCGCAATTTTGCGGATTTCCGCAAATGGAAAAATTTTCGTGAAAATTCTTGCCAAAAAAAATAAAATTATTTTCAAAAATGCGAAATAAAAATTTTCCGTTATTACCAATAGTCAACAATAGCCAACCCATACCGGAAGTGCTCTTTTATTTGAAAGTGTAGACAGTGTCTTCTACTTTCACTTTCTAAAGCACAAGAAGCACAGCACCAGCTCTGTAAACAAGAGGAAGAAATGACGATTGTGGTTCAATAGATCTTGGGCCTACCAAGAAAAGAAAACTCTAAAGAGAGCTTGATTTTTTTTTACCAGACTTATTTATTTGTAAGTATTGTTGTGGATTTAAGTTGAATATAAGCTGTCAAGTTATTTAGATCTAGAATCTAGACTAGAATCTAGAGATCAAGTCAAGCTGTTATATAAAAAGCTATTATTGTAAGAATTCTACACCTTATAAATGCTGATTATGGTGCAAACCAACACAAGCAGAAAAAAGTTAAACATTAACTGTCAAGTTTTATAGATCTAGTTGTGGATGTACAGTATCTATACAAGCGAGAAAGCATGGCTTTGGATTTGGAAATATATGGATTAACACAAGCAGAAAACGAAGTGGCTAGCCATACTTACTTAAGGCTAGACTGCCAGTCTAGCCGTACTTAGATCTAGGTTTGGCCCAATCGACTCAAGCCTGTTAAGTACACAGGTCTCATTAGATCTAGATCTAGTAATTATTCAGGTTCAAAATCAAATACATGCAAGTCAGTAAGGCACCTTTTGGTTTTGTCTGAAATACATATACTTTAGGCATTGCAAACTAAAAATTTTGTTTACAAATCAGCCATCAATATTAAGTACGGCTAGCCTGACAGTCTAGCCGTCCTTAAGTACGGCTAGCCTGGCTGTCTACCCGTACTTAAGTACGGCAGGAAGTTTAAAATACATGCACTGTCATTAAGGCACCTGGTTTCGTCTCAAATACAAATACTTTAGGTACTGCACACTAAAAATGTATATTTACAATTCAGTAGGCCTATTTTTTGTAAATGGTCAGTCTAGCCATCATAAGAATAAGTACGGCTAGACTGCCAGTCTAGCCGTCATTAAGTACGGCTAGACTGCCAGTCTAGCCATCATTAAGTACGGCTAGCCTCTTCCAGCAGAAAATTATGTTGTCCTATACAAGGTATGTTTTTTTTTCTCAATTATTTTCTAGTTAAATTTAGGCCTGAATAGCCAGAAATGGCATACTTAGGATGCTCTGAAACCAAAAATTCTCAAACAGAAAGGGGATGCTGTCCCCCTTCAACCCCCTGCCAGGGCTCTGCCCTGGACCCGAAAATCCTCGAAAAATGACATCAGCCGCCGCTGGAAGCTCTGTCTTATGAACTGCTATTTCCGGGGTGTCTTAATAGTCGAAGCAGACTTTGTGCTGTTGAGGCTAGAGAGGTGAGCAGAGTAAGCATGATTCCCCGTTCGGACTTCCGTGTTGACATCTACCCCTTGGCGCTCATATGACCTTATGCAGTTGCGAGCGCTGTAAAACCTAACTAAAACTAAAAAACTACCACATTGTTCCTGTTGTTGACTGGTCCACGTTTTCTTTTACAGCTCTTGTATCAGGTGGATGCTGACCGTCTCTTCAGGGAAGCTCTGGCAAAAAAAGTTTGGGTAAGGAAACTTTCATCTTCATATGCTTATTCCTTATAACTTGCACAGACGACCACTTCCCATAACCTCCCTCCCCGCCCCTCATGCGTAAAAAAAAAATTTATAATGACAATGCCGGAGGACTACCTATGTGAGATGACCACCTCAACATTGGGTGGTCTTGGACTGGTTTTGACTGAACATATTCTGAGTTATGTATAGGGAATGTCACATCTTATGGTGTAAAGGTTAAAAGAATTCTCAGACTCAGCAGCAGGAAAAAGAATCCTTGTATTTTTTTAGAATCTGTGTATATCAAAAGTACATCTTATGTTGAACTAAATCCTAAAGGAGCCGTCTCGAACCCATCAAAATGTCCATCCTATCCTGGTTTATGTGAATTTTAGCAGTTTTTATTTTCTACTTGACTTCACACAAGAAGTACTTAAGGTACCTCCAAGCTAAATATAGTCATTGACATAAAACATCAGGGAATGTTGTAATGAGGGGGGGAGTATTGAGTGACATGTCACTTCCTCACCTTGTGTGCCCCCCCACCTCACCCCATATGATTAAAAGCCTCATATAATTATTTTTCTGATATGCTCTTGACCTGGCAATACCTCAGACCAAGGGAAATTAAAGATTGGAACAGGGCATTTGTTGAATGTCACAGAGATGCCAACCAGTACGATTTTACGTATTTTGGGACGATTTTTTGCCGAAAATACGCGAATAGGACTTTTCATGAAAAAATACGCATCCTGTAGACCTGCATGTTTGCCGACAATCGTCTGAAATCCGACAATGGCGACCCGACCCGCGAACCGGCCGATGCTATCGCTAGACCCACCTGTATCAGTCAATGTGCGTAGTGCGAGGCCTGGCCGACTGCCAGCGACCCCTTTTTCTCCCGTCGGCTGCGTCGGCACTTTCGTTTTCGTGCCGACCGCCGACGCGCACACCGCCGACTGCCGACGGTGGCGTTTCCGACATAATTGTCGGAACCTAAGTAGAAATGCGAATACGAAAAAGGACGACAACTTAAATTATCTAGGCCTACTGTACTTTCAGTTTCGTGCTCGAGCGGCCATTTTGAATTTCGTTTGTTGACTAATTCAATTGTTCAGATCGTGTGGATTCATTCAAGTCCGACTCTCTTGTTCTATTCTAGATCTAGATCTAGATCTAGATTTGGGAGGACTTCCGTAACGAGCGACCACTATGACACAGAGCAGAATTGAGGGCTTGGGGTAGGGGTAGGGGTAAGGGTAGGGGTAGGTCTAGGCCTCTTCTTTAGTGTTTGATGGGGTGGTCGCTCGTTACGGAAGTCCTTCCCTAGATTTATATAGATCATTATAGACCTCAATGGAGGATTCATATTCCAATTCTATTGTGTCAAACCCTATCATAGGTTGTGCTGTAATATTAATATTGGTAAAAATAAGCATTTCATCAGGTGCGTGAATTATTTATTTATTTAGATCTAGAATCTAGACTCAGCTGAGTCCCTCTGTTTGGAATCGGATGCGGATTTCTAGTTCAAGGCCTATTATTCCTATTCACTTGTTCTACAAGATCTAGATCTAGATCTAGATCTAGATTTATTTAGATTGCTAGATCTAGATCTATATGGAGTATTCATATATGATATTCCAATTCTATTGTGTTATTGTATCAAACCCTATAGCAATGTAGATGTAAGCCATATAGATCTAGAATCTAGATTTATATGCTCCTTGTTTGTTTTGGAGTGTGGTTTTTTAATTATAATGTTTTTTTTTCATTTTGGACTTGTTTTGGCCTTTTTACATGAGGCCCGTTGCAGGTTCTTTTTGGGGGTAGGGTTAGGGTTGTCTCTTCTTTATCAAGTGTTTGTTGGGGTGGTCGCTCGTTACTCGGATGTCCTTCCTTATGACACCCACAAAGGCTTTTTTTTTGGGGGGGGGTGCGCAAAATTTTCAAACAATCTGGTTGAGGCCCACATGCAGGTCTAATCCTGGAAAGCGAAAAATACGAGATCCAATTTTGGCGAGTAAACCTAATTACTCAAGTCCCCTCTTTTGTCAAAATAGTATCAGTATCGCGGAACTGGAATATTTGAAGACCAAGTCCGATAAGGTCAGTAAGTTCATTTTGCCGGTCGCGATTGTGATATTATATTCTTTTAGCTTTTCCTCCTCCGAGAGTATGTTTCACTTTCACGACGCGAACAGGCGGCTATGGCGGCAGACGGAAGTGTATGTGACACCGTGGCTTGATCGGGAAAATCAAGATCTACTTTCACTTTCGTTACCACCGAGAAGTTTGCCAGCTGTAGACAAATAACGCAACTTATTTGTGACATGCAGGTTGTGCAGTGTAAACGCTGTGTTGTCGTGCAAACAAAATTTCTCGAACTCGTCTCTGTGCTGTCACTTGTAGGAAGAAAAGAAAATACAAGCGTCGTCCGATTTTTAGATTGTCGGGCTCGCCATCGTGACCGGTCAATGAACCTGCACGCATTCGCATCACAAATAAACGCGGCATCGTGTTAGCAAAGACCGTGTTTGGTGGGAGTAACGGCATGCCAAGTGTATGACTACGGGAGGGAATTATTGATTTTAAAAAAAATACTCTCGAGGGGGGGGGGGGGGGGGGAAGGGAGGAGGTGTGAAGGCAAGACCAGAGGACAAAAACTTGGAGGCAAATTTCAGAATTTTTATTAGAGCTCTTTGCAAAGCGCGCGTTGGTGCAGGCCGTGTGCGGAATCGGGACCATTCATACTTTGCAAATCTGTGTAATTGAAATAAAATGTTCGCGTGTCATTAGCATAGCTGCCACTTTCCTGCTAAATAGCGGAAACTCCGCTTCATTTAGCTTTCCCCGCTACTTTCCTCCTTCCTCCGCTGGACCGCTCTCGGCCACAAATTGCTATACTTTTTTTTACACGCAGAAAACACCGAACCGGGAGAGAGACGAAAACGCAGTTTGCGCATGTCCGCCTGTAGCTTTCTACTTCCGCCGTTCTTCTAGGCCTAGCGTTAGTTTCACTTTGTTTATTGTGGAGCAACAAAGTGTCGATTGGGCATCGGGACGTTAGCGCGCCGAGTTGTCAATGAAAACGGCGGAAATTCGAGAGAAATTGATGCTGAATGCAAAAATAAAAGGAGCTGAAATGAGAAAGAAGCTGCCGGTGCGACTTGAAAAGTTCATGAGAAAATTGAACAAACCGCTTGCTGCACTTTGCGTTTGGTGCGATAAAGAAATCGCGGCCTGCGGCACTCCTGTACAATTGCGGTCCCGTTTGTTTACATGACGGCTAGATTCTAGATCTATATTGTGGCTGTTGATGAAGTGAACACTGAATCTAGATCTAGATCTAGATCTAGATAATCTATTTCTAGATATAATCTAGATTTACACATATTTAGATATCTAGATTCTAGATCTAGATTAGATAGCCTAGGCTATAATTTTAATTCAGGTTAGATCTACACTCTACAGAGGGACTACTAAGTTAAGTGCAAACGGGACTGCAGTTGTACAGGAGTGCTCAGTACAGCGGCAGAGGTGTTGCCTCCTTGATCCAATACTGCGCGCACTCTACATCGATGTACAAGTTTTAAGTTGAAAGAAATCTTTTTATAAGACACCAGCTTGCAACAAACACTGGATTTTTAGTCACCAAGTCTAAACTGTGTCAAATTGACTCAAATGCTTGTTAGTCTACTTAACTTAGTGCCTTTGTTGGGTTTTTTTGTTTGTTTTTTGTTATGTTTTTTTTTTTTTTCAAATACATTTTAATTCAGTTGCCTATGGTTAACAAATATGACAGTTTTCCCTTCCAAAACCATAGGCTAGATTTTCCAGTATATATTGCCTCTGGATCTCACTGGTTTTACTCCAGCCTTCGGAGAGCGCGCATCCGCCTTCGCATGAATTTCCTCCTTTTTTGAAATTCCTGAGTGGCAGCTATGCATTAGATGGGTGATAGTAAATTATACCTACTGTGTATGTTGTAGCTTTCTGTTCAAGAAGGGCAGATTTTCAGGGTCACTGCATCTTGCCCTCCCACAGTTGTTACAACTCTCACAGTGCACGGGTCTACTTGAGCCCTTCAAGTTATTGCTTTTCTCTGAGTTAGAGCAATAATTTTAGTCTGTCAGTTCATAATATGAATCATGACACCCAGACTGGTTCTTGATAGTCGAAATTCTTGTTCTAGGCCCTTCCGAACGCTCAAAACAGGATTGATTTTTTATATAATAATGAGAGGAAAATATTATAACAGACTGAAATACTTAAGTCAAACAAGACCCCAGTACGACACTGAACACTGACATGTTGTTGACTGGATACGTGTTTATTGTATGCGTGTGTGCTCCCTTTCTCGAGCTGGTGAGCTAGTAAATTTTTTTCAGGAAATATTGCTGGACACCCTGAACATATTTTACTGGTTAGTCGGTCGGTCGAAGAGAATACACATTTCCCCCTGAAAATACACATTTTCATATTTCCCAATACTCATTTCGGTTTTCTGTGGTTGGCATCTCTGAATGTCAGGTTCACTGTACCTGTTAAAGTGGGTACTTATTTCATAGTTAATTTATCTTGATACATATGTAATACCTACTACCAATTGTCTGAATGAATAAGCAACAATGTCAGTTAAAACATTCGAAGTCAATGAAATGGTGGTTGCTTCTTTTGGAAGCCTGGTTTTTTAACAGAGGTCTATTGCCCTGTAGTGTATTTGTCTGTTATTCCCATCCACAGGATCAAGACTCGGTGCAGCTACCACAACTAAACACCTGGCTCTTAGACCTGCAGCTCACCAGGTTTGTTTCTTTTCTGTTCTGTAATTGTGTTTTACATCCCCATGATCACAGTTTAGACAATTTAGGAGGCAGGTGGCTTCGACCCTGCCTGTCAAGGCAAACATGAGCTGAGTGAGATACAACATCCCTGCAAACAGAGAAACTTGATAAAAGATTCGCCCACTCAGGAATTGGACTCAGATCGTCAGTGTGCAGTGCCAAAGAACCTAACTACACTGGCATCTGTGGTGAAGTGGTTAGGCGCTTCATTGTCACCCTCAGAGGACTTGAGTTTGATTCTTGAGCAGGGAGAATTTTTACCAAGTATCTCAGTCTTTCTGCTGGTATGTTGTATCCCTCTCACTCCAGGTTGGCCCTGACAGGCAGGGTTGGAAGCCCACCTCCTAAATGATTTAAACTGTGTTGATGGCAAAAAAACACCTAATTTAAAAGAAGAAATACAGAACTTAATGGCTGCACCACTCACGGGCACTAGTTTGTTTCTTCTCTCCCTCAAGTAACTAATGATTTATGTGCATGTGCGCGTTGTTTTGTTGTTCTCTCTCTTGTAAGGATGTCATGTGAAAAACATGTTCCCCTCGTATATGAATAAAGGTGAAGGTAGGTGGAGGACACTTCTGAAGGGGGTAATTGGTGGGCGCCACCAGTAGATCCCACTGTTGTTCTTTCTCCTTTGTTGTTTCTGTCGATCAGTCTTGCTTTTTCCTTCCATTAAATGACTGTTATTATGTTGATGTGTATCTGTTTACTGAAACAAAAAAACCCACTAGCTGTGGGTCCTACTTCTTTTCTTTCCCTTAGTTGTTTTAGTCTGTCTTCTTACTGCTCCTTTTAACTTAATGACCATTTTTGTGCTGATGTATTTTTTAGTATACTTAGACAAATGAGTTACTTTTTAAATTTTTTATGGATGCAGCAATTGAGTGTTTTCATAACTGTTAGTAGAACTGTACATTCACATAATTGTTCTTACTGCTTTGTATAACAATTCATACTCTTTCACGTTGTTGTTCATACTAGTTTACATGGTGATTCATACTCAGTTTCATGATTATTTTAACTTGCCCATATTTCTTCGCACTCATTCACATAATTGATAGCATTCATTTACCTGAATGCTCATATCTATTCTTTTCTTTGTCTATTCACCCCCCGGGGCAGTGCCACTGACTGAAATGTCTTTAGGCCATTCCCAAAGGGGGGACATTTCTCGTTCAAGCATAGTAGAATTGTAAATGGGCTGACTCTTGTCACGCTCATAACTGTGCCTGATCTACAACAGGGAACTGTTGCTCTTTCTTTCTTGATCGTTACTATTGTCATTTTCCTCTACTTCTTTTGTATGTTTGTCATTCTCTTGTGACCTGCTATTTTGAGGCGCCTTGATAGTCGAAGCAGACCTTGTGCTGTTGAAGCTAGAGAAGTGAGCAGTCTAAGTCTGATTCCCTGTAAAGACTTCTCTGTTGACACCCACCCCTTGGCGCTCATATGACCTTATGCAGTTGCGAGTGCCGTATAACCCTCTACTCTACTATAAAAAAATTTTAAAACAATTTATCTATTCACATCTTTCGTTTACATGCCCTGTTCTCTCTCGATCTAAATTTGTCCCTTATATTGTTGTGTGTGTATCTTTCTGTCAGAGAGGGTGTGGTCATGCTGGGGGCTGGAGTGAATTTGGAAGCCTCTAACTCTGTATATTATGCTCTAGGTAAGTACCTCAAAACAATTGTTGTCTCTGTCCACTTTATTGCGACTTTTTAGCATAGTCACAATGCTTTGTTTTAAATAAACAAAACAATCTCTATCCTATTTTCCACTAACACGGTGTGCTTTTGGTGGGTGGTTGGTGGGTGCTCTGGTATAGTCTGCTCCTTTTTTCTTATCAAACATCTATCAGTGTATGGTTGGTGGGTGCTCTGGTGTGGTTTGCTTCTTCTTTCCTATCAAATATCTATCGTCCTTATCTCTCCTCCTTTTTTTTGTTTTTGTTACTCTTTTGTAATGCCTCTAATCTTTGGCACTTATATGACCTTATTGTGTTGCAAGTGCCGTAAAACACTTACTTAAACTAAAAGCAAAAACATCTATCGTCTGTATCTTTCTTCTTTCTTTTCTTTGTGTGTTAATCTCTGGTTGGTAACACCTCTAAATTTTCAACACTTATATGACCTTTTTGTGTTGCAAGTGCAAAAAAACTCTAATGTACTTTTGGACCTCTATACTGCTTACTGTATGCTCCGTCTATTATGTCTTATCAAAATTGCTTTTCCTGAACACTAAATAAATAATCATTATTTTGTTAGTGTACTTCTCTTTGCTCAAACTTGGAATGAAATTCTTAATCAAAATCATGATGTGTGTGTACATATTTCATTTCAGCCTATTTGGAGAGTTTCGAAGATGCTCAGCCTGCCAGTGTGAGTGATCTGACACTGTTGGATTACACACAGCCCTATACAGTAAGTGTTCTCTGACGATTGGGCTGTTCTTCATGTGCTAACCATACACAGCATTACACACGTAATGTTGACCTTCTTAGCTTTACACACTAAGAATTGATACCTGATTGTCCATCGCTTCGATAATGACTGTCCTCATGTTTTAGGTCCCCTTTTTTATGTGGACAAGGAGATGTCTGTTTAAGCCAATCCCCGATAGACAAAAATGGGTGCAGTGAGCGCAAGGACACTGTTTGGGATGGTCAGGGTCAGCACTTGATGCCTTTCTCCGACCACATACTTCAGCTACCTCTGCTCACCCCTTTTCTTCAAAATTGTTTCGCACCTCGGTACTGAGGGTACGCCAGCCTGGCCTGTCCATAGTGCTCAGATATAACAGTTTTGGGAGGGCTTCCAGAGTGTCTGATGTTGGACTTCTTGTAGTCTGAATCACACACAGCATTAGATTTCATCCTAAGTGGTGACCATGCACAGCCCCCTTCAATAAGTATTTACCACTCACATCGTTACACAGTAAGTCTGGACTGTTCACAGCATTACATAGTATATGTGGAGTACACTTTGTCATTGTGGTGTTAAATATTGGGTGCGTTGTGTGAATTAGTTGACTCTGTGACTGTGGCTGCTTTTGAATGGAGAATGATACAACAGCTCTCAGCTATGAGATTGTGCTTTCTTTTTTTTATGCTGTTAGTAGAATACTATTATTCAGTTGTGGTAATATGAGAAAATGAGATTTAGTTCATTACTTACATCTCATGAGTGTATTGTCTTGGATTTGACCACGAAACATCTTTTGTCTTATCTCTTCAGGAGGAGAGTGAGGAGCATCTCACCTGCTACAAGCTACTCTCTCCCTCAGACAAGTCCAGCCAGGTGTACATTTACAGCCCATCCTCCATACTCATGCTACATGGTAGGTGAACTATGTCAGTGATGTACTCATGCTAGGGGCACTCTGACATATACATTCTACTTATAATATTGTGATAATGATAATGTAGATACCGCTTACTCTTGTGTACACACAACTCTAGGTGCTTTACATAGATCCAAGTACATAATGTGAAAAATTAATCTTTGCTCATATGCACACACAGAAGAAATGACATACTCACACATACACACTTGTTCATGCGCGTGCGCGCTCTCACACATACACTTTCTTGGTACATTCTGACAGTGACATATTCTTGGAATGTGGAGTATTAATAGTCACATACTCATGCTGCTACTACTGTCGAACCTTTACAAATGACCACTTCCCATTTCCGACCTTGTGTTTACTCTTTATTATAATGACAGTGTCCAAGATGTTTACCTATCTCAGACAACCACTTTTTTCCTCGACAATGAATGGCTGTGTCTTGGACAATTTTGACTGTATATGAATAAGTTTTGTTTCTGTTCTTTTGATTATTGTAGATGTAGTACGAGTATAAACACAGTCTTACCAGATCTGATTAATCATGTTTTTCTTGTTTCTCAGATAAGAACTCTCTGGATAAAATGGATTTGAAAACATCAGGAGACAAAATTTTGGGTGCAGGTGAGTTTGACAAAATGTCTGTTGTTTTTTTTACTGTTGAGACTTTGAGAGCATTAATGTCTGCTTAAAATATTGTTCAATCTCCTTCTTAGTTGTCATATCCTTTCAGAAACTCACTTCACCATTACTCATGTCAGTACATGACAATATTCTCCTCTCTGCACGACAATTTACAATTACTCATTTCAGGACATGGCAGTTCACCATTACCTATATTAAAACAACATAGTTTTTTTACGTCTTGCCTATAACAGAAAGTTAACCATTACCCTTGTCAATACATGCTATTTCTCTCCATTCACTATTATACATCACAGTACAAAACATGCAATGACATCAGTCTGTGAGCTTGGGATTGTTAGTGCTGTGGCCTATGATGTTTATTTTCTGTTGCACTTTCTGATTTTTTTTTTTTCGTCAATGTTTTGACACAGGCTCTTGCGATGGGACCGCAGTGTTTTTGTCCAACACCCATGGTATATTTAGTGTTGCTCCGCGGCTGACTGAAGCAAGGTGAGATGCTGTCTTTTCTCAAATCCCAAAGCCTTGCTCAATTGTTGTTGTTGGTTTGTTTTTTTCCGGTTCTGGAACATCCCTGAAATATTTCATGAATTCTCTTGCATGGCAAGGGGTTTCATGATCTCTTTCTCAAAACGAGTCTCTTCAGTGCTATAAAAAAAATGGTGTATCTTAAGTAATGTAACAAAACATTAAGTCTCCATGTGCTCCAAGCTGACAAAACGCCTTTTTATTTTTTTGCACCAAATTTTTATACTTACTAAATCCATGGCCTGTCTGAAAAAATTAAAGTGAAACTGACTATTTTTTTAAAATATCAGAAGAACGCCTTTTTAAAATGGCTACGCTGACAAAACTCCTTTTTAACTTGAAACTGTTGTGAATAAAATCAAGGCGTTTTATCAGCGTACGGCAGCTCTGTTGCGGTCACAAAGCAGTGAATCACGTTTTTAATGTCACATTCATGTCATGGTACAAATATGTCCAGACCAAGACAATTTTTCATGTTAAGTGGGAACTTTTTGCTTGTCCTGTCCTTGAGTGTGTTTTTAGGTTTCCTTCAGAGTATATACTTTTTAAAATTGTAAAAATGATTTCTTTTTTTGTTCTGCTTTGGCCTCACCCTCCATGCATTTACATTGCACTTTTTCTTTCCCTCTCTTTTTGTGTCATCCATCAAGAGAATTATTTTCTGTTTTCCACTGTATCTTCCCTCCTTTTAGTGTGATGGATATATCCAACAACCAGGCCTCCATGACCCGAGCGGAACTGGTAAGAATGATACTTTCATTGTTGAGAAATGCTTTTTGGACAAAACTATCGAAACGAGTTTGTTATTTAAACTATACGGGTAAATCATATGCAAACTGTCCTGTCTCAATCCTTGAAGGACACTTACTTATGTGTGTGTGCGTGAGAAAGAAATTGACTAGCCATTTTCTGTGTACGGAGCCATTTTCTGTGTATGGGTATGCAGGGTTCCCACTCAACTGGGAATGTGGGAAAGTGAAAGGAATTTTATTTTTAGATTTCGCGGATGGGAAAACACAATGAAAATGAATGAAAACGATGGCCTCAAGCTATGAGAGAATTAAGAAAAAAACCAAACCAAAAAAGCAAAGAAGACTGGATTAAAGGATTCTGTCTGTAATA
The DNA here is from genome assembly GCF_000002075.1 of Aplysia californica. Taxonomy (NCBI): domain Eukaryota; kingdom Metazoa; phylum Mollusca; class Gastropoda; order Aplysiida; family Aplysiidae; genus Aplysia; species Aplysia californica. The sequence goes on along the minus strand of NW_004797570.1, from coordinate 170,262 downwards.
AACCAGAATGTTTCTCTTGCTATCGTTGTCTAAATGAATTTGTGTGTGAATTTCAGTGTCCATGTCATATGTGTGTGTGTGTATGTATGTTTGTTTTCAACTAATTGCTGTACCTGTGATCTGCGGCACAGTCCAGTGTGATGGGCAGCCTCACCAAGATGGCAAAAGCATCTGCTGCTGATGATGTGGCCACAAAGCTGAAAGACGTCTTTATTGCTTCTATTGATGGGGATCAGGTAGGTCTTCTGTGACTGCTACTGCTCAAAAGTTCCTGCTCAGAGACTCATTGTACATATTTTGGTCTCTGGTGGTATTCACTGCCTTTCTGTGATGTTTTTGATAGCTTTTTGTGATGTTTCAAAAAAAAAAAAAATAAATAAATAAATAAAAATATTGATATATGTATGTTATAGTGTATGCTGTTTCACGGAAGTCTCATTTATTAAATATGTATTCTCGGTGTGATGCAGTCGAATGACTTTAAGCGCTCTACCTTGATGTTTAATTTCATTAGGATCCTGTATGTTTCTTCTCTCGGGTTGTCCCCCCCCCCCCCCCCTATGTACAAGGGTTTTTTTCTCGTTTGTTTGTCTTCAATGTTTTGGGGCACTTTTTCTCTTCTGTCTGTATGTGTAAAAAGCTTTGTTCTAATACTAGAAGACTAAACATTGTTTGTCATGGCAGCTGTAGATTGCAGCTGATTGGATGGTGCTGCTGATGGCTTCCTCTTTTCTTTCCCTCTTACATTTGTGTCTGTCTTACCGTTTCCTTGCATGATATGACTATTGTTAGTTGATGAACTTATGGGTGGTTGGCAGGTGCTCTGGCATCGTTTGCTCCTTTTTTCCTATGAAACATCTATCATCCTTATCTCTCCTTCTTTTTATTGTATGTTACTCTCTAAAGTTCGCCTTTTATATGACTTATTTGTGTTGCAAATGCGGTAAAACTTACTTTAAGAAAAATGAAGAAAAATGAACTTCTCTTTATTCTAACAAACAAAAAGTTGTAGCTCTTACAGAAATGAAGAATGCTTTGTATAAAAACTAGACATTGCCTGTCCTGTCCAGTGTTGTTCTTGTGGACGTGAGGAAGGAATACTGCCAAAGTTGTTTTAGACAGCCACTCATTGAGGAGAAAAGTGGTTGTCTTTGACAGGTGGACATCTTGGGAAATGTCATTATAATATAAAAAGAAAGTCAAATGTGAAGTGGTTGCCTGTATAAATGATCGTGTTGGACAGATGGCCATTAGAGTAGTTTGGTTTTACTGTACTTTGCCTTGTGTTTCTCATCTGCTGTTAGGAGCAAGTTGCAAGTTTGGTGGAGGAGCTGTGCCTGGTGACGCGGCCGCAGCCTGGAGTTGAAGGGTCAGAGCTTGACCACACAGTGGCCACTGTGAGCCGAGACTTGATCGATGACTACCCTAGCGCTGACCCCAGATGGGCAGAGGCCAATAGAGAAGGTGATAGCCCCAAACTATTGTCTTCCAGACTTTTTATACTCACCTTTTCACATGTTTCCATGTATGTCTACCCACTTTGTTACATATTTACTAATGTAAATGTACTCACTTTTTCACATGAATTTATAAGAGTTTGTGATATTTCTTTCACGGATAACACCTGTAAAAGAATTGTGCATGTTTAAGGGACAAGCAAGAACTTAATTTTTTACTTCCAAGTTCATAAGAATTAAAATCAATGGTATTGTTGGTGAAAGTCTGCCTGGGGTCTTTTTCTTGTTGGGATGAGGGACTGATTTTTGTGAATCTGAGGCTACCGTGGGGTGTTATTTGTCTTGCATTTTTCAACCCTTGTTGACCGCTGTTTTATCAGTAGCTTCTCTTTACTCAAAAAAAAAAGTTCAATTATCTTCTTCTTGCCTAGGGTCTGGTGGTGGTGCCTCTGTCATCATCCTGCAGCAGCTGAGGGACAAACAGAAAGCTCATGACTTGTTTGTCCAGTTTCTTAAGACCTACGGCATCTGGAATCAGGTAGGGCTTGGTTGTGGGTGGTTGACAGGTTCCCTGATGTGGTTTGCTCCTTATCTCTCTTCCTTTTCTTTGTATGTTACTCCTTAGTAACACCTCTTATCTGTGGCACTTTTATGATATGACCTATTTGTTTTGCAAGTGCCATAAAATTCTTACTAAAATTAAGGGCTTGTTTGTCTTTTTTGACATGTTCTCAGGAGTAGAGAGGGTGGATGGTAGGAGGATGCCTCTGCAGGTCCTAATTCTGTTCTTTTCTCTGTCTTTTCTGTCTATCTGTTATTCTCTTTACTTGCACTAAAGGACTTTTATTATGCCAATTTACTTTTCTTTACTCAAACCTAAAGGTGTGGTTTGCTCCTTCTTTCCTATCAAGCATCTATTGTCCTTATCTCTCCTTTTTTTGGTGTATGTTACTCTCTTGTAACACATCTATTCTTCGGCACTTATATGACCTTATTGTGTTGCTAGTGGCGTAAAACTCTTACTAAAACTTAAAAAAACCTAAAGGTGGATTACTAAGGTGAGTGGTTGAAGGGAGCCACTAGAAAGTCCTATTTCTTTTATTTCCTTCTGTTGTTTTTATCTGTCAAGCTTTTTTAAAATGCTGTAAACAGTTGTTATTGTGTCAATGAGCTTATCTTTACTAAAACATTTATTTGTAAACTTTCTCAAGTGGGTGGTAAGCGGGTGCCCTGGTGTGATTAGCTCCTTTTTTTCTATAAAGTATCAATCGTCTTTATTTGTCCTCCCTTTTTTTTGGTACAGTATTCTCTAGTAACACTTCTAATCTTCGGCTCTAATGTGACCTATTTGTGTTACGAGTGCCTTTCAACTCTGACTAAGACTAAAACTCCCATGTTTCCCTGTCTGACTACATTGCATGCAGCTAAATTTTGAACTCTTATTAAAAACAAAAACAAATATAAAATTCCCTGCTGTAAATGGCTGTTATTATGTCACTGTGCTTCTTTTTAAATCAAACTCCAATCTTTTTTTTTTCCCCCGAATTTTGTCAGCTGGGTATCGTGAACATCCGAGAGTCTGTGATGCCGACACGTCTGCTGTTGTGTGAGCATGTGGAGAAACTGGAGGCTACCATTGCTGTGCGAGAACTTCATACACAGTAAGATACTACTGCCTTTCGTTTAGCTAGTGGCTGACCTGCAAAGTATTCTGATAAAATTAAAGGTCTCCAGTTTCTTTTTCCGTGTTTAAAAATGCAGATAGGTTTTGCGTGAAATCCAATATTTTTCTAGAATTTCTTTTTCATCAGGTCAAATTTTACTTATTGTAAATGGCGCAGAAATACAAATTTTGGCATGTTTTTGTGTTTATTTGTTTGCCTTTGCAATACGTTTATATGCCACTCTTGGTTTGTTTTGTAATTTTAATCTACTGTGTTTCTGGAAACTGTTTTTTTCCCCCCAAGTTAATTCAGCCATTTTCTGTTGTTAGCAAAACGTACTTCTGCTACATCCTTATACTGATAGTTTCATGTTCTCTTGGCTAGAAAAAGAAACTTTTGCAATGCTCTTATGTAGCCAGTTTTATTTTCTGTTGGAGAGGAAAATGTACTACGGCTTTGTTCTCACATTCATGCAAGAACTCTCCTCTATTTATCAGGAATCAGAAGTTGGTGGACACCTGTATTCGTCGAGCTCTAAAGGCTCGGAATGTGAAGGTGCCTGCTGCTCTGACAGCCCCAGATGTGTTTTATAGAGAGGTGAGGGACCGGTTGCAGTCTGTAGATGTCCTCATCTCATATCATTACCTCATGTTCTGTACATTTATTAATCTCATGTCCTTCTGTTTATGATCTCTTTTAATGCCTTACTCTTAGATATACTCATCACATGTTACCCTAACTGTCCTCATCTCATGTCCTCCTTTTTTCACTTTCTTCTGTGTGTGTCCTCATCTCATGTCCTCCGTGGGTGGTTGGCGGGTGCTCTGGTGTGGTTTGCTCCTTTTTTCCTATCAAACATCTATCGTCCTTATCTCCCCTTCTTCTTTTTCATGTTTGTTACTCTCTTGTAACACCTGTAATCTTCTGGCGCTCATATGACCTTATGCAGTTGCGAGTGCCGTAAAACCTCTACTAAAACTAAACTTATCATGTCCTGTATGTGTCCTCATCTCCTGTCCTCCTGTAGGTGTCCTTACAGGGCTGCCTAAATCTACCGATTTTTCCGGTAGATACCGATTTTGGGCCTGTTCTACCGACATACCGATAAGGTGTCAAAACTACCGGATTTTCGATGGATGCTGAGAGAATAAACAAAAAAAAACAACATTCTGCATTGCTTCCATTCTTCTTTGTTTTTACGGAAATCCGTACATTCCGAAAGTTCCGTACTTGCCGCATCATCATATCATTATCAACTCCATGCGCTGAGAGAGAGAGAGAGAGAGAGAGAGAGAGAGAGAGAGAGAGAGAGAGCAGCACTTGCCTCCGTAACTTGAGAAACTGCCAGATTGCGCATTTCGTACACTCGACCATTGTCTATCTGTGCCGTTCGGTCGGCAATAGTTTTTCACGTGCATATCAGCTGAAATCTGTCTACTCACGATAGATAAACTTCCTCCTTCTTTTCATTCATTCTTTCTTTCTGTCTATCTTCAGTTTTTGCTGCAGCTGGAAAATCTGTGCATTTAATTCATTTATCCAGGAAACAGAATTGTGAATATAGAAGGAAAAGCGGTATCGAAGCAAAACATTCTAAAATCTGTCTTGGTCTAGAGAATTGGTTAGTACCAAATAAGGATTCTACGCCGGGGGACTGCGGGAATTTATTACCCGGGAATCTGAAAAAAAAATCGCAAAATGCACAAAGTCCTCGAAACCACATCTGAAAAGCCTTCTGAGTTCCATATTTTAGTGGTCGCGTTTGTGATATTACGTTCAGCTTTCCCCAGTCCGAGAGTACGTTTCGCGCGAATGAGCGGCTGTGGCGGCAGGCGGAAGTGTAGGTGTAATACTGAGACTCCATTGGGAAAATCAAAATCTACTTTCACTTTCGCTACCGCTCAGATAATTGTCCGATGATAGTTCGTTGACGTTAGATTTACAGTTAATAAAAATTTGTAACCTGCAGTTTGTGCGTAAAAAACACAGTGTAGCCATAAACATTAAATCGATATTCTCACTGATGTCGCTATAATGACAAAAAAAGGGAGAAAAAGAAAACATGCGTCCTCCAATTTCTAGATTGTCAGGGCCGTCATCGTGACCGGTCAATGAACCTGTGAGAGTTCGTGAGTACGGCATGAGCAAGGGACCGGCCGGTGGTTGTTGGGGAAAGCCTTTATCAAAGTTCATTCAAAGTAGGTGTGTTGCAGGGCGTCGGAATTGAGGGGAGGTGTTTGATGCTATAAAGTCTTCGGCAGCAGTAAAAGGCTGCGGTGCAAGAAACTGATGCTAAATGAAAACGATAAATGGAAGTGGTTTTGACCTTCGACAATCGAGTGCGTAAATGTGGGAACATTTGAGCACAGGCTTGATGATTGTATCTTCATTAAGGTTGGTGTTTCCGGATTTGTCGGATTTTTCAGTGATGACAAATTGAATAGGTGCAATGAGGAAATGCCATTTACAACCCTTGGAAAGCTGTATGTTGGATGCCTATGCATCATGATGGCTTGTTGCTGATTAAATACTGGTACTGTGATTTAGCAGTTTGAAAAAAATCAATACTTAGTCCATGATGCAGTGGTTCACTGATTGCCAGGTTTTCAGCATCGCTACATCCCACACTCTCACAGTCCTTCCAGCTCCGGCTCTATCGGTACACGCTCTCTTTTATTTTCACTTTTTGCTCTGCCGTGAGCCTAACTATAAAGGTTTTATAAATAAGTTTTGTCTTGCATTTGCATACTTTTTAAAATCTGTGATTGCTGAAACCAAACATGGTTTTGGCAGTTGATGTTCTTCTTGCCGCTCCTCAGGCCCAGGTCAGGATTCATTTTGCATTTTTAGGCATACCTAAGTCACGAAGGACTTATCAGTGTCCTATGCTAGTGTCGGGAAAATTATGTTTTAATTTAGTTCTATTGGTATTTCTAGGGGTTTTGAAGTCAGTTTGGCAATCACCCTGCACTCAATTCCAGATTCAATACTGAATGATAGGTGCCTTGAACGATAGTCCATAAAATCATTTTTTTAAAAACAACCTCGCCTCCTTTCATACACACTGTTCATCGTAACTTGTGCACACCCATACACCCCCTTCCTTCCCCACGCACACATGCGAGAGCATCACACACACACACACACACACACAAACATGCACAAATAAGTTTTCAAAATATAATTACCCAATATCACGGAAAGCAAGGGCGTTCGATGGGGCAACGATCATCTTTTTTTCCCCTTCTTTGTCTTTGTACTACCTGATTTTGGGCCAATCTACCTGAAAATGACCCTGAATCTACCTGAAATGGGAACTTTGAGGTAGGCAGCCCTGTCCTTATCACATGACCTGTAGATTTCAAGTCATGTCTTCATTTCAAGTCCAATATGTGTCCTCATTTCATGTCCCATAGAAGCCCTCATTTTTCGACCTCCTCCCATCTCATGTTTTTATCTCTTGTTCTCCTGTAGATTCCCCCAGTTCTGCCGTAAATGTCCTCATCTCTTTGTCCTGTGTGTCCTAGTTTTTGTCCTGTTCTCATGTCCTCCTGTAGGTGTCTTCGGTTCCAGAGATTACCCAGCTGCTACTAGACTATGAGCAGGAGGAGTTGAGCAGTGACAGAGGCAGCAGCGCTGTTCTTCACTTGGTCATGGCTGTCAACTCAATACTTGAGGTGAGTCCAGAGCCTGTGTACTTTAATTGGGGTTGAGCACCATGTAAATGTCATTTATAATTATTATATGTACACTTGGCTTTGGCCTGAAATAGCAGACTCATGCCCTTGTCTTGGAACGTGTGGGCCTGCCCTGGTCTTAAACTGCAGACTTGTGTGAATGCACTAGTTCCAAAGTACTGGCACTTACCTGTGTCATAAGTGTACACATTCAGCCATCACTGCCAACAGTCTCTTTAACACGTTTCACCACAGAGAGCTACATGGCATGGTCATCTGTGAACAGTTTCATTTTGTGATAATACACGGCGACTTTTGCTGTTGACAACCTAAGTTCATGATACTGCCATGAAACATTTCATTATTGATAACCTTATTTCATGATACTTTGTTGCTTCCTCTTCTACTGACGGTCTCATGCTGAGATGTATCTACGTTTTAGGCAATGTTACACCGTGCCCTCCAGTATCGACAGTCTCATGCAGAGATGTACGCTGATGACCGTGAGGAGATTCCTGAGTACATTCCCTGGACAGCCACTGCTAGCATGAGAGATGCCATCAGGAAACAGGTGGGTTTATTTATTTATTTATTTTTTTATTGAATGGTTCTTTAATTAATTAATTAAAATTAATCTATTTATTTATTTACATTTCTATTTACCCATTCATTTATTTATTTGTTTATTTATTTATTAGATTGTGAATTTTCCATGACTGAGAAATTTAGGGAGTTTGTACTTCACCTGTGCATGTCAGGACCAGCCTGGGCTGAGTTGGATATAGCATTCCAGCAGGCAGATTGGAGATACTCGATTTAAAAAAAACCTTTCCGTGTACAGATATTGAACTCATGTTTTCTGCGTGGGACAGTGAAGAGTCTTTAGCCTTGCAATTTAGACTCCGATGTTAAAGTTTGATCTCTTCTGCTTCCTCATTCTGTTATCAAGATACTGTTTGAAATTGTTTGATCTTCTAGCTAAAGCTTACTAGCATGGTTGTTGTGTTTCCAGCTAGGTTACTTTCAATATTGGGACATCGGTATACTATTGGCTTATTTACTGTTTAGCTTTCAAGTAACGAAATGGCAACATATTTGTTTCTTCGCCTACAATATCAAGGAACCCATGGTTAACCTTTTTGATGTGTTTGCTTTAAAATGTAGCTTAATTAATGTGTAGTATTTTTAAATTCAGAGTATATATTGGTGACACGACTCTCTTTATAGGCTCCTATGTAAGTTTTAAACCATTCAAGAACTTGACTCTACTTCCCCAGATTTGAACATATTATTATTTGCTGCTGATACTCAAGGTGTAATGGCTCCCTTTTCTCTCTATGAATACTGTGCCTATTATTCAGTGTATTTAGAATACAATCTGATTGTTTTGTTCATGCAGTCTCATCTGCTTATATCTAATCCCTCAGATTGCTTTGAGTTTTTCTGATGGAGTGCGGGAGGCCCGAGAGCTGGAGGTGCAGGGTGTGCTGTACCAGAACATTGTTGGTCTCTCCGACTTCCTCATGGACGGCTACGCCAGTCAGCTCAGCTCTCTCCGCACCCAGACCGATGCCCAGGACCGCTGCGACCAGCTTGAGCAGACCTTCCAGAAGGAGAGACACCAGCTCATCTTGCCTCTGTGTGAGTCCAGTCGAAATGTACATAACACTTAGAAAAAACAAAAGAAAGATGCGAAAGTTTTCCCAACCATCTGGAATAAGGCTGCTGATTAAATAAACATTAACTCTTTTTCTCCGAGGGGGGGGGGTAAACCCACTATGCTGGGGGCCTTTTTTGTCACTAAATCTAAAAAATGACGAAAACATCACTAAATGGGTCATTAAATTGAAACTAGCGAACCTATTATGATAGTTCTTCATCTAACGAATGAACTTCCGGTAAAAAAAATCTGCCGAAAAGTAATTTGATGTCGAAGTTGTCGTAAGGGATTGTGCCTGAGCCGTTTAGCGGCTCACCGTCACAGTAGTTCCGACCGCGAGCCGCTGGAAGCAGCTTGCCGGAGATATAGAATTAATCTGTATTGTTGTTGATCTTTTTAGCACATCTTTGAATATATCTATACCCCTAAAAGTCAGTGATAGATTAATTCCTGCATTTGGTTGAAAGATGCAGCTGATGTGAAATGTGTTATTGTCTGTACTATTTTTCTCTTCATATTGAATTTTCATCAAAGTAATAATAATTTAAATTCTATGTACATCTCACACCTGCCAACCCTACTGAAAAAATCGGTAGATCACCGACTTTTGGGTCAAACTACCGATCCACCGATTTTGAGATGAAGCCACCGACTTCGGGATTGAGCAGGGGGGTGACTGTCAGGCCCCGGGAATTTGAGAAAGTTATCAAACATTTGAAAACCAAATCCGATAACGCCCGAAAGTTCATTTTTGCCGGTCGCGATTGTGATTCATTCGGCTCCCTCGAGAGTATGTTTCTTCACGCAGACAGGCGGCTATGGTGGCAAGCGGGTGTGATACCGACATTTGATCGGGATAATCAAGATATACTTTCACTTTCGTTACCACCCAGAAATTTGCTGGTAGTAGTTTGATAACGCAACATTAATTGTAACAACATGCAGGCTGTGCTTGGCAAACGCTGTGTCGCCTTGAAAATAAATCAATATTTGTGCTGTGCTGTCACTTGTGAAAAAGAAAAGAAAGTTATACTTATAATACAATCGTCTTGTCGGGTTCGCCATTGTGACCGGTCAATGAACTTGCGCTTTCCATCACATTGTGAGCACGGGCACTTGTAGGGGTCACCAAAAGTTCATTCAAAGTCTGAGCGCTGCGTAGTATAGGACTCCGGAATGGGGGGAGGATTATTTTTTTTAAAGATACACTCGCGGGAGGGGGAGGGTGGGTGGTGTGAAGGCAACACCAGGGGACACAAACTGAACTTGGAAGCAAAATTTAGTATTCTAAATTTTTGATTACCTCTAGATCTAGATCTAGAAAACTCTCTGCAAAACGTGTGTTGGTGCAGGCCTTGTGTGGACTCAGGATCCGTCATACTCTTTCCTTGTAAACTCTGCAAAGACAAAAGGCCAAGGCTAGGCCTAAGTCATCCAAGGCCCACCTTTTCTTCATCTTTGCTTCTGTTTTTGTTTTTTGTTTGTTTTTTGTTTTCTGTTTTTGTTTTTTGTTGGGGGGGGGGGGTTGTGGTTTTTTGGTTCATTTGTGTGTGTGTTCGTGCAGGTATGAATAGGACAGGAACTGCACCAACTACTAATAGGGTAAATGCCTCTGGTAGTTTTCATATTTTGTCATTTTTTCTTTGTCATTTTCTACATTTGAAGTCGCAAACACAATCATGCATATTTGATGTGGGTCGAAATAAAATATTAATAAGGGTCCCAAATTAAGTATGCGACAAGAGGTAATATAGCCTACTACAGATTTTTTAGGTCAACTACAGATTTTTGGACAAAAATTTGGGTCCAACTACAGATTTTGGCCCAGGCAATGTTGGCAGGTATGACATCTACATGTGTTTTTACCATTCCTATAAAAGTCAAGAAAAATTTGTCCAAGGTGGCCACTCACTGTTGAGGAGAAAAGTGGTTGTAATAGACATAGACAGATGGCCATTAGTAGTATTTAAAAAGTATCAGGGGAAACATGAGAAGTGGCCATTTGTACTAGTGAATGTTTTAGACAGGTGGCTGTTAGAGAAAATTTGATTTCACTTGTGTCACAGTGCTGTTTTAAGGGAAGATTACAGAGACAACCAAATTTTGTTATGTGTGTCCGAAATACAGTTTTGAGTAGTTTCCTGTAAATAAAAGGGATTGACTAATATATTCTGATGGGGATCTCAGGTCTGCAAACTGGTGTAGTCCTGTAAATCAAATTACATACTTACCTTCAGCACAATATTGTTAAAAATTGCTGCAATTGTTAGTAATAACATTTATTAATTAATGTGAGAAGGATTTTGTGTATTCTTATTAGGCTAGTAAAATGGTGTTCCATTTCCAAAAAATATTTTTTGTTTAAACGTTTCATAAGCAGGTTGTTTGTTCTACAGACAAATCCCTCTGAAATTTGGAACCCTTAACATTTACAAATAACCATGGGAACTTCCTTAGAGATTGAAAAGACAGATCGTTAGAATCATCTGTATTGTAACCCCACCCCAAAAATTTTTTAACTTTTTGAGAAAATCGAAGAAAACATCTCTAGGGATTTTCTGGATGCAACTGATGGTCTGAACAAGTTGTCATGCGAAAATTTTGCATCAGGGTTGAGAAAATGGAAGACTTTTAGCTTGTTCAGACCTTATTAATTTTTTCAGCTTTTTAAACGAAACTTTGTTGATGCTTGTAGGATAGTAGCCTATTCTCAGATGATCAGATGGGAATGACTTGTTTTCTGCATTATTTCCAGTGGAGCATAAACAATATGAGCGTGCAGCTTCCCTGGCAGAGAAGTTTGAGGATTTTGAAATGCTGATGAAAATTTGTGACGTGACGGACAACCAGGAGCGGCTACAGAGGTATCGCAGGCAGTTCGCTGACAGGGTAGGCCTCAGTTTGTTCCTCCACATGGCTCTGGTATAAAATGTTACCTATAGATAGGTTTACTATCATAATCCATCTGATCATTTGTGTTACGAAATTTTCATAAAGCTGTTGGTTGTGCTGAAGAAGGTCAACAGTTATGGTAACTCAGTAGCTTGCAGTCTCTTGAAAAGCAGCGTATATCATTATAGTCTAGCACGCACCAAGCAAAATCGGTGGTGCTCAGAAGTCTGTTTTATACAGTCGAATCTGCCTTAACGGAAACCTGTATAAAACGGAAACCTGTCTTAACGGAATTTCCCCGCTCCCCTCTTGATATATTCCTCTTTAATTACCTGTATAAAACGGAAACCTGTTCGACGCGGAAACGGAAAGAAAAATCCGCTCCCTTCCGAGGATTTCACCTGTGTAAGACGAAAAATGCTTTGCCCGCTCAGCCCCGATTTGAAACAAAACTCGCAAGTTTAGTTCCGCTGGCTCTAAACTAACGCTATGGCCATGCCGCTGGGCGAAGAAGGGGAGTAGGGGTGCAATTAGGGGGTAGATGTTACCCCATCATGTGAGCCCTGAGCGATGCAGATGGTCAGTGTAGTGTGGGTGTGAAATCTCACGACTGCCCGTGAGAGTGCTCGAGTAGCGAGCCTCTACGGAAACTTTCCTTGGTCCAGAAGCCAGAGGTGTGAAATTAGATTGACCAACTTTGTTGTTAGCATGTTACTAATTTTTTATCGTGATATTGAAGTTTTGAGAATAAGTTTGGGTTTGTATTTCAGTCCAGAAGCTACTCTTTGTCTTCTTTGTCTTGCTCTGTGTCATTCCCGACTGTGCTTTTGCCTCTTTCTGCTCACTTTTTGTCTTCCATTGGTACATGTTCAAGGCTCTCTTTGTTTTCTTTTCTCCAGGGCTTTTGTCAGTTTGTTTTCAACTGGTACATGCGGGAAGGTAAGCAGTTCTGCAATTTTTCATGTGTTGTTTCAATTTCAATTTACCATTCTGTTAAAAGTAACAAAAGTGAAATATGTAATATTAATAATTATTTACTCAGTGTCAAATGTCAGGGACTTGAATAGTGTGTTTGGAAGTTTATAAACAGATATTGGGTCTTCTGATTTCCTCTATTTTATACTACTTGCAAATGACATAGTTGACAGTGGTTTCTCTGCTCTCAACATAAACACTTTTTTTCTTGGTCCCTCTTTAAATAGTAAGTGGCATATTAAGGAAAAAAGTTATGTGGAAAAGTTTGATAGTCAAGAATTGAGAGGACATTCTTATCTGAAACTGTGATAATGAACAGGATAGTGAGTTTTTGTGAAAAAAAAGGCTTTGACAAAAGAAAGACTGGTGTATCCGTACAGGTCTTGTGTAGGTAAGAATTGAGTGAGATGTTTTTTGTTTGCATTTGGTAGGTAGTGGTCTGTTCTCTTCTTCTCACGGAGTCTAGTGCTTTTTTTGAGTTAGAAACAGTAAAAATATGCTGAGTAAAACAAAAGATTTGCAAATGTTTTATTCATATGTTTGTCAGGGAAGCGAGGTCGCCTGCTGACAGAGCGAATGGGTGAGGGTGAGGAGCTCAGCGACTTCCTCAATGCAGACAATGTGCGTTATCTCAGCTGGCTGCACGAGGTTGGCAGAGGAAACTTTTTGGCTGTAAGTTTGTCTGATCGACTTCATTTATGCACGTTTGTCAACTGTCAAGAATTTCCTGGGACTCGTCTGGATTTGGCTATCAGGGATTTGAGAGCTGTAATCTTCTGCACTAATTAGATTTTATCGTGCTGCAAGTGCCGTAAAATACTTACTATAACAAACAGTCCCACTGGGAAGTATTTTTCTTTGTGTCTCCATCTGTCTGCTGAGATGCAGCGTCCCTTGTAGCTCAGGTTGGCCCTTACAGCAGGTTCCTAACAGCCCGCTTCCTAAATTATCAAAATTGTTTGTTGTTGTTGTAGTAGAGGTTTTACGGCGCTCGCAACTGCATAAGGTCATATGAGCACCAGAAGATTAGAGGTGTAACAAGAGAGTAACAAACATAAAAAAGAAGGAGGGGAGATAAGGACGATATACATTTGATAGGAATGAAGAAGCAAGAAGGAGCAAACCACACCAGAGCACAATAGAACAAACAAACAAACACTACAATAGACAAACACAAACAAGCCCAACACCACAAAGAGAAACACAAACAAAAAAACAAACACGCACACACACACATCACAACAGACTCACTTGTAAACAAACACACACACCAGGACAGACAGAGACAAGTAGAAAAAGAGCTGCGAGACATTTGTTGACACCGGACAGAAACAACAACAACGTTTGAGTGAGTCAACGAGTCAGTGATGAGCAATTTGAAAGACGGACGTCCCACACATGCTCTCTGTCAGCCTTCTTTTAGTTTAAGTTTTAGTAGAGGTTTTACGGCGCTCCCAACTGCATAAAGTCATATGAGCGCCAGAAGATTTGAGGTGTCACAAGGACGATAGATGTTTGATAGGAAAGACGAAGCAAACTACACCAGAGCACCCGCCAAGCACCCACATCAAAATTGTGTCTTTGGGAGTACGAAACATCCCATTTAAAGAAACAACTGTACTTATAGTATTTTGATAACCTTCATGGGGTACTAACAATGTAAGCATTGGTTTTTAAGTATCAGCATGCTTGCGCTCATGTGTCTGTGATGTAATTATATTCACAATAACCTTGCATTTAAAAGACATGAGTTTGATTCCTGTAAGGGAAGATATTTTATCGAATGCCTTCATCTTTCTGCTTGTATGTATCTTCTTGACAAAACTTGATGGTGCACTTATCTGCAGTAATGTTGCCTGTGGTGACATGGCGATTTGTTTATTATTACAGTAATGTAACTCCAAAAGAAAATTACTGGACAACTCGTAGCATTTTGGTTAAAGAGTATGTACAGCATCCTTCTTATAATGTCTTGTTCTGTTTCAGGCCCACAATGCACTATCCAGTTTGGCTGGCTCAGAAAGAAACTTTCTGTCCAAGAAAAAGGTTGGTAGTTTTAGAATTAAAGATGCAACCAGAGATGCCAACCAGCACGATTTACATATTTTAGTACGATTTTTTGTCGAAAATACGCGAGTACGACTTTTATTGAAAGAATACGCATCCTGGAATGCGAAAAATACGTGATTCAGCTTGGGTGAGTAAACCTGATTATCTCAAGTCCCATCTTTTGTCAAAATAGTATCAGTATTGCAGAACTAGAATATTTGAAAACCAAGTTCGATAAGGTCAGCAAGTTCATTTTTGCCGGTCGCGATCGTGATATTATATTCGTTCTGCTTTTCCCGGTCTGGAGTTTCACTTTCACGCGAATAGGCAGCTATGGCAGCAGGCGGAAGCGTATGTGACACCGAGGCTCGATCGGGAAAATCAAGATCTACTTTCGCTTTCGTTACCACCGAGTAGTTTGCTAGCCGTTGTCTGATAACGCAATATTTGTGACATGCAGGTTGTGCAGTATAAACGCAATGTCGGCGTGCAAATAAAATTTAATCAATGCTCGGACTCGCCTCTGTGCTGTCACTTGTGGAAAAAAAAGAAAAGAAAATACAAGGGTTGTCCGGTTTTTAGATTGTCTGGCTCGCCATTGTGACCGGTCACTGAACCTGCGCGCATTCCCGTCATAAATAAATGCGGCATCGTGTGAGCAAAGACCGTCTTTGGTGGGAGTAACGGCCTTGCGAAGTATAGGACTACGGAATAGGGGAGGAGATAATTGATTTTTGGGGGGTTTAAGATAATGTGGGGGAGGGTGTGAAGGCAACACCAGAGGACAAAAACTTGGAAGCACATTTCAGAATTTTGATTAGAGCTTTCTGCAAAGCACGCGTTGGTGCAGGCCGTGTGCGGAATTGGGACCCTTCATACGTTGCAAGTCTGTGTTATTGAAATAATGTGTTCGCGTTTCATTGGATGGGTGATAGTAAATTATACCTACAGTGTATGTTGTAGCTTTCTGTTCAAGACTGGTAGATTTTCAGTGTCACTGCATCTTGCCCTACCACAGTTGTTACAACTCTCACAGTGCATTCAAGTTATCGCTTTTCTCTGAGTTTGAGCAATAATTTGAGTCTGTCAGTTCATAATATGAATCATGACACCCAGACTGGTTCTTGATATACTAAATTTTTGTTCTAAGCCCTTCTGAACTCTCAAAGCAGGTTTTATTTTTTATACAATAATAATAATGAGAGGAAAATATTACCAGTATAGTAGACTGAAATATTTAAGTCAGACAAGACCCCAGTATGACACTGAACACTGAAATGTTGTTGACTGGATACATGTATATTGTACGCGTGTGTGTGCTCCGTTTTTCGAGCTGGTGAGCTAGTAATTTTTTTTCAGGAAATATTGCTGGACACCCTGAACATTTTACTATGACTAGTTGGTGGGTCGGTCGGTCATGGGGAATACACATTTTCCCCTGAAAATACACATTTTCATATTTCCCAATACTCATTTCGGTTTTCTGTGGTTGGCATCTCTGTGCAACTGTGCTCTGGAACCCTTGGAAGAATGAGCTTTGTTATAGACATGAATTTTTTAAGGCTTTATAAGTTCAAGTACAGTGGATTTTCAGAATGCCTGAAACGAGAATTTGTGGCCCACCAAGTAAAGGAAACTTTCTCTATGACTGCAGAGTCTTTGCTTCGTCTTTGAAAGTCTCTTTACTTTTTTTTTCCTGTCTCTATTATTGTTGATTAATCTTCTTCTCAGTAACTGTGCTGATTTGATGTGTTTGTTCTTGACTTTTGGATGATTAATGGGTTCCCGTTGTAGGTTCATTTTAACGTTTCTTTTTCTTTTTTTCTTGGGGGGTCCAGTGTCTCCCTTTTTTAAAGGTGCCAAGTGTTATCGTTGAGTTTTAGAAAAATGTGCCTCATAGTGTTAGTCGTACCAAACATTACTGGGAGTTTTCTTTCCCTTATATGTGTCAGAAATGAAAGACAGAACAACACTGGTAGGTTTTACTTCTGCACTTTTCCTGTTTTATGTCTGTCCTTCTTACTTTTTCTCAGCTGACCGTTATTGTATCGATATGTCTATTTTTACTCAAACTCAAAGTTCTTAAAAGAGAATGCAACTTTCAAAAATTAAGCATAGTAAGGTAAGCTCTTTCCCGTCTGTTCTCTTGACATACTCTTCTAACATTTTTTTCCTTTTTCTGTAGACTTTGCTGAGCCTGAGTAAGCTGGCTGGCCTGGCTGCTGAGAATGCTGAGGAGAGTATACAGGACACCATAGAGGGTAAGCTTGCCACGAGCACTCCCTGTGCAGGGAGAGGCCCTTCTTAGGAACCCTCGGATGGGGTGGGGGGAGGGGGGGCAGGGCTTGTATAGGGATAAGGCAGTTTGTGACTGGTGCATGTGTGAGAGAGTGAGACAGAACTGTATTATTTCATCGTGTAAGATAGTGACAATGTATAATTCCCTTGTGTTTTTTTGTATTTTTGTTGTTGTAAGTGTTTTATGGTGATTGCAACTGCGTAAGGTCATATGAACGTAAGGGACACATTAAGCAGTTACAGTTGGTAGGAAATTTTGAATTTTGCATGGGTGGCGGCCAAAGTTGACTCTTATCAATTTTTGACCACCAAGGGATCTTTAATGTGCGGAACTTGCACAGGGGACCTCTGAGATTTTTCGGCCTTGTCCGAGAAGGCTGGGTGTAGATCTTTCTTACCTTAAGATCAGGCATGTGGCTGAAAGACAGCAATAAGAAGGAGCCAAGGAGTAGCAGTAGAAAGGCTGCAGAAAGAGTCAGAAGCCAAGAGGAGGGGGCCTTGTGTATATACAGGGTGATCAAAAAAACAACTTTACAACTTGTTTTGTAGATATTGTCCTCCATACTGAAGTTTTGCGTTTCAGATTTGAACATAGCATTTGGAAGCCAAAAGGGATTTTTCTGATATGTATTTTAGATAAGTCCATTGAATGGTTTTGCTCTATATAGTGGATTTAAAAAACAGCCCATTTTCAACCTTGTCACCATTTTCATAGCATGACGCACCAGTTCGCATTAGGCCTACCACTAAAAGTTGCAACAATCGCGCCATATTGCAAGCTACAGCAGTCTAACAAGTCAACAGAAGTCTGCAGATATTTTTTTCCACAACTTTTGTTTGCCTGCTTAGACCATGGTTACGTTTAGTAAAGAGCAGAGAGCTTTTTGTATTGAACATTACCTCTCCACAAACTCACCATCCCTGACATTTCGTAAGTTCTGCGCCCGGCATGGAGAGAATGCTTAGGTGCCCTCAAGACCAATGGAATCATGAAAAGATAAGTTCCGTCAGTTTGGATCTATAGCGAATCAGAACTAAAAAATTCTTTTAAAAATTGCCACTTCAGGTCGAACATACACCATGCGCAGCCCTTTAAACGTCACCAGAGTGCAGACTTCAGTAGTCGAGTCCCATGAGACGTCTGTTCGTGGATAATCTGCGGCTAGGACTTTCCTACACCTCAACAGTCTGCATTCTCATGGCAGATCTTAACCTATGACTAGATTCTATACCATGTTCATCTTCGCTAGGCCGAGATAACATGGATCAGAGCATGGCAATGTGTTCATGATTCCTTGATTGTCTTGTAAAGAGGGATCATTTCCTCGATGACATTTGACAATGACAATCTTATTCATTTCGCAGGGAGAAATTTGTCTTGGTCGTTAACAATGGCAGTAGACGTTACAAAAGTTAGACTTAACGGTGCACTCACGCAAACGCACAATAAGACACGACATTAGGCCAAGTAAATACATGTCTCACGGGCTGGGACAACCCGCTCCGTAAAACATTCTCTCTCTCTCTCTCTCTCTCTCTCTCTCTCTCTCTCTCTCTCTCCCTCCCTCCCTCCCTCCCTCCCTCCCTCCCTCCCTCTCTCTCTCTCTCTCTCTCTCTCTCTCTCTGTGTGTGTGTGTGTGTTTCATTTGTAGCACTGTGTGTTCAGTAACCTCACTGCAGTTGGTACGAATGAATTTCTATATCTGTTTGTTCTTGGTTTAGGGCCCCCCACTCTATTGTCTCTAGAAGCCACTTCTTAGTGAACATATACAGTGTATGTGGCTTTAAAAACTCATGGTTTAGCAGGTCCTTGTGTTAGGCCGCCACTGAATATTTCAAAATGTGTCGAAAGGAAGTAATGTGGAGCACTGCTTCTAGGAATTTCAGAATGAAATCATTAGGTTTTTTAAGCTCTGTAAAAGAAATTAAATACTGTGTAAATGTCACAGGGATGGAAAATTAATGTCAAAAAGAAAATAAAGAAAAAGGTCAACAAATCTTTTCACGACTTCCTTTACAAGATTTTTAAACATTGGTGAAATTTGCGTTTTTGGGTGCTTTTTTTCTTTTAGCCGTTTTCGTTTTCAAAGCAGGTTTTTTCTTAGTGGATTTTATATCAAACAAATTCCTTTTGAATGAATTATATCTGTTCCAAATTACAGCATTCTAGAACAATTTTTGCGCAAGGTATTTAGAAAAAAAGTTGTAAAGTTTTTTTGGGATCACCCTGTATGTATGTGTCAGTGTATGCGTGTGAAAAGAGAGGGGGGGGGGAGTAGTTTTCTTTTTTATGATATAAAGTAGTGCCAGTGTATGTCCAGATGGGGATGTGTTGTGAAAGTATAAATGTGAAGTAGACATTTACAGAGGAGGTTGTGGTGTTGCAAAGGTATGTGTAGTATATCCCACTAGATCTCACTCTGCCAGGATTCCATGGTCTAGATTCTGAAGTGTCTTGCACTGTCAAGATTTTGCATTGTCTGCAACTTTCCAAATCCTGCATTTTCTAGTACTTTCTACTTCTAGCTCTCTGTCAAGATTCTACACAACTTTCATGTAGTTGACCCTTTCTTTCCTATCAAACATTTAAATTTATGTTCCTTACCTCTCTTTCTTTTCTTTGTATGTTTCTCTCTTGTAACACCTATTGTCTTTGGCACTTTTATTTGACCTACTATATTTGTATTGCAAGTGCCATAAAACTCTTTTTGAAACTTAAACTATACCCTCCTCTTGACACAGCCATCAACGAAGAGCTGGACTTGGTGCTTCATCAGGAACAGTTGCCAAGTAAAACTGTTGAGGTAAATATGTGTAACTGTCTCTTTTCTTTGAAGTAAAGACCTGTTATTGTCTGATATAACAACATGCTGCAGTGTGTTTCTTTGATGTAATAACCAACATCTATTGTCAGTAATGTCAGTGTGTCAGTGAGGGAAATGCATGTTGTCAGTGTTCTTGTGGCAATGACGTCGAGTTAGTTGTCAGTGTCATTCAGGTACTTACATGATGTCTTTGTCATTGTGTCATTTTGGAATTACTGTCATACATGCAGTTGCAGACTTGCCACTCATCCCGATTTAGTCGGGATATCCCGCCTTTTTTCCCCAAATCTCAAGCATACTGATTTTCCCGATTTGAATTGGGTGTATCCAGATTTTTTGTCCCCGTCTGTTGTTGTGCCGGATTTTTCTAAATACTTACTCTGCCTTCTTTATCGCGGGAAGCACCCGTTGAACTTTTTGTCAGTAGGAATTCAGAGCACTATTTCCCGAAATCTCTATGCCGGATTTAGTAGTTGACTCCCCCCAAGTTGCGTTTGATCTTTGCCCGCACTCAGAATTCTCCGAAGGTAGCCTGGTAACTGTTACAATTTGAGACATACAAATAATGGATGGTATTCGTAGTTCCGCTGTTACTCTCAAAACAAGCGTTGTCCTAGGTCTGGTAACTGCGCGTTCACAACAAACACTCAAGATGAGCAACAGTCTTTCTAACCCTTACACAACAAACATGTAACTGCGCTGACAAGACTAACATGCGATACGGCCATTGTCGTTGCTTTAGTCTGAACGCATTATGATTATGAGTGATAAGAGATTTGTTGGTACATTTGGTCGGTTGGCTGCCGTCGTTATCCTAGAAGTAGAATGGCTGTCGCCCATCCGAGTGTTTGGTTTGAACGTGCAGTTAGTCGGACCCGTCAGTAAAATTGTTTCAATCGTGCATTCACATCACGTGACACGAATTCGGCGTGTGAGTTCTGCGTTACGGAGACCGTCCGTTGACGGGGTCAACTTAAGTTCATGTATTTCGGGACTTATTGGTGGGGGGGTGTTAGACACTTGGACTAGGAGTGCTTGACGTGAATCTTCATGATTTACAAAAAATAATGATAACATGCATGTACGCACTCACACACGCACGCAAGCAAACAAAGACACACAGAGGGCATGGGCCTAGTAATTTATGGACACCCCTGGAAAATTTTTCAGTCAGCTTTACAGTCACCTTGGTGATTTGCTGTTGATCCCGATTTTTTTTCACCAAATCCCGATTTTTTCCCCATGAGATCTTGATTTTGAGGTTTCATAGAGAGGCAGGTCTGCAGTTGTTTTTCTGTTAAAGTGAACCATTGTGATAATACAATTCTGTGCCTCTGCACTGTGGTCTTAACACACAGCTGTGATAGAATGTGAAAGTGTGCAGGTGTGGCAGTGTGCTGATATATGTTCTTGTACTTATTTGTTAGTGTTAGTTCATGAAAGTATGCAGATATAAAAGTAATAATGTGTGATAGTGTTTAATTTAAATCAGTGATTTTGTACCGATGTAATTGAATGTGGCAGTATTCAAATGTGATAGAGCTCAATTGTGAGTCTATGGGGTCGTTGGTACATGGTATTTTGTTGTTGTGATAGTAAGTCACTATTGTAACAGACATCTGTGGGGGCTCTTGTGGCCTGGAGGTTAAGGTGTTCGCCTCTCATTCAGAGGTCCCGGGTTTGAATCCCGGTAGCGATGGAAACATTTTATTCTCTAAAATTGTCTCCATTCACCTTCTTTCCTTCTCTCTTGCAATATTCTGTCGTCTGCTTTCGTCTCCACTTTCTTCCCCCACCCTCTCACCTCCTTTGCCCCCTCCACTGGGCCCCTGACTCTTTCTGCAGCCTTTCTACTGTTTCTTACTGCTGTCTTTCAGCCACACCCCTGATCTTCTGGTAGGAAAGATCTACTCCTAGCCTTCTTGGACAAGGGCGAAAAATCTCGGAGGTCCTGTGTGCAAGTTGTGCACGTTAAAGATCCCTTGGTGGTCTAAAATCGATAAGAGTAGGCTTTGGCTGCCACCCGTGCAAAATTCAAAATTTCCTACCAATTGAAATGTTTGGTGTGTCCGTGCGCTCATATGACCTTTTGCAGTTGCGGGCGCTGTAAAACACTTACCCCCCCAAAAAAAAATAAAGACATCTGTGATTCCTTTTGGTAATTTTGATGTACATAAAACAAATCGTTTTCAGATATCTTAAGATATGAGGAGTACAACTATTTTTTAGAACTTAATTATGTTTTTTGAGTGTTAGTTTGAGATCAGCTATGTCAAAATGTAAGAGTCATTATGTATATATCAATGTAGTAACATGTGTTGGTTTATTTAGTTTATAACATAATGGCTGTCAAATCATAGAGACAGACTCACTTTTTAAAAATGTTACAGCGGATTTTAGTAATTTGTTTCAAATAAAGGATGTTGTCTTGCTTAAGCTCTCAGTGTTCTGTATTGCCACTTTTCAGAATGTTGGTATGGACCCTGAAAACATGAGAGTCTTGTCTCCTGAGGAGCTGATTAAGGTTAGTTAGACCCAGTGATATTGCTAGTTTGTTGTGTGTTTGTTCTACAAAGTGCTCTGATGAGACCCATTGCTTTTGCTGGTTTTTCACTTTGTTTCCTCTTCTTCTCTATGTTCTTAGAAAACTCAGTGCGCCCCCGGGGCGATACCACTGACTGAAGTGTCTTTAGGCCATTCCCAAAGGGGGGACATCTCTCGTTCTAATGCACAGTAGAATTGTAAATGGGCTGATCCAACAATGTCATGCTCATAACTGTGCCTGAACTACAGCAGGGAACTGCTGCTTTTTCTTTCCTAATCCTTATTATCGTCATTTTCCTCTACTTCTTTTGTATGTTTGTCACACTCTTGTGACCCGCTATTTCCGGGGTGCCTTGATAGTCGAAGCAGACTTTGTGCTGTTGAAGCTAGAGAGGCAGGTGAGGAGAGTAAGTCTGATTCCCTGTAAGGACTTCTCTGTTGACATCCACCCCTTGGCGCTCATATGACCTTATGCAGTTGCGAAGTCCAAAAAACCTCTTCTGAAACCAGTGCTTCCACTCTTCCGTATTTTTACGGAAATCCGTACTTTCTGCCAGTTCCGTACTTGTTCCTCCATCATATAATAATAATAATTGCATTTATATAGCACATATCCATGCTCAAGAGCATGCTCTATGCGCTTTACAACTATCATTACCCCTCTGCTCTGAGAACACTCAGAAACATTCTCAGCTTCCGAGGAAGCATACAGTGCAAGCTGCGAATTTCACGCGCTCAAACACTATCAAACTGACAAGATCTTTCACTGTCTATAGCCGGGTGCCCATTTCCACTTGGGTGAAGTGAGGAAAATTTGTGCAAAGTGCCTTTCCCAAGGACACAACGTCGGGCCCATGACGGGATTCGAACCCACGACCTTATGGTTGCGAGCCCGAGAGCCTAACCACTAGGCCACCGACGCCACTTAAATAATAATCATTATCTGCTCCCTCCGTAAAAAGCTGCGACAGCGTAAGACTACCAAAATGCCGTAGCAAAAGATACGTACTCACCTTCGTATCGTCTAGTACTAGTATAAGTTACAGATATTTACGGTAATTCTCTCGGCAATAAGTTAATATTGTAGAAATCTGCCAGATTGCGCATTTCCTGCAATCGGCCATTATTCCGCTATGCCCCATGCATTAATTGCGGGTTGGTCGGTAGTACATTTTTACCTGTGGATTGATCAAAATCTGTCAAACTTTTTGTGCCAATTTCTTTCTTTCTATCATTTACTCATTCTGTCTATCTTCGGATTGTTGCCGCAGCTGGAAAATTTGTGCGTTGATGAAGTAAATTGACTTGTGATCTTAGACAGAAAATTACTGTTAGAGAGAAACTTTTTAACAAATTTGTTAAGTAATGATCAATACGAAGATGCTACGGCACGGGCACGTGATAAGGGCCGCGATGAAAGAAATTTAGGCTAAAACCAGCCTAGAACTACTAAAATCAAAAATAATTCGAAGTGGTGTTCTGAGGTTGTGACATGCGACATTCAGACGTGAAATTTAAGGATAATTACGGACGCCAGGTAACTGTATTGTGAAGGTACATATACTGACGAGCAAAAGAAAGTGGGCACCCTATGTTCTGTGCATTATTTCCGTTCTTTTCCGTAGAAATGCCGTATTGCCAATGAATTCTGAAAGGTTTGCCATTTTTTCAATAAATGCAGACAAAAAACGAAGAAAAACGATCAAAAGCACGCCTTTTATTAGAAATTAATAACACCGATTCAAATGTCCAAAATCCCAGAATTAGTAACGGGTGTAACTCCCACCAGCATTGATGACTAAAGTGCATCTCTGCTTCATGGATTGCACATGTCGTTGGATAAATTGCTGGGGAATATTATTCCAAGCATCAATTAATGATTGCTGCAGTTGTGGGATTGTCGTTGGGGGTGGCCGAAGGGTGCGAATTTCCTTGTCCATCGTGTCCCAGAGGTGCTCAATCACGTTTAAATTTAGGGATAATAATGGCAACCGTGTTATAACATGTATGTCATTTTTGTTGTAAGAATCTCTGGGTAACAAAGGCACGGTGTGCCGGTGCGTTGTCCTGCTGAAACCCGAGATTGTTCCTGTGGCGAGCCAGAAACGGCATAAGGTGTGGATACAGAACGTCATTGATGTATCTATGGGCAGTCAGATTACCGTCGATAATGACTAGATCGAATTTATCAGTACTGGTCATGGATTCCCATACCATAATGCTACGTTTGTCAGCAACAGCACGGACACACTGAGATAAATAACGTTCATGACGTCTCCGGTAGACTTTCTGCCTTCCATCGTGGCGATCCAACTCTGTTCCACTGGCGGTTTAGCCATCGCCAGTGCAGACGTGCCCAGTTGTGTCTGGCATGATGGTGTCTTTGGAGGAGACGAGTGCGTCAAGGTGGGTGTCGGGCAACGATTCCGTGGGCTTTCAAGCGTCGACGAACGGTGAAGCGGCTGATTGGTCTATACCCAGGCCAATCTCTGGCAGTTTTAGAAGCTGTTTGAAACCGATCCCGCAAGTGTGGAACTCTGATTCGATTGTCTTCAACAGCAGTAGTGACAGGAGGAAGTGTATCCTTATCTTTTGGATAGTATCTCTCGTCACATTGAAAGCTCTTGCGACAGCAGAAACCGTCGCATTGCTCTCAGCATGCCAAGAGCTTCTTGACGTTGCGCATCACTGAGACGAGGCATGGTATAAAACAAAATTGAAAGTACAAACCCAAAATTTTTGACGGCCTTTTCGCTTACACACGTTGAAGCGTGTAACGAAAAATGAATAAAAGTAAAGGTATTGTAAACTTTAAAGAAAAAACGAGAAAACACGTTTTTGGCCCAACGTATTGAAAACGCTTTTTTAATAACAACAAAATAAATAAACGTTATTTTGACCAACTTTTTGAAGTGACTCAGTTTTGAAAACTGCCCACTTTCTTTTGCTCGCCAGTATATTATTATCTATTCATTATTCCCAGGTTTGCCTTCTATTAATGGTGCGATGACAAATTAATTGAATTATAGTAGCAATGGAAGGGGAACCTGCTTTTAAACATTGCCATCAATGGAAATATATTATGTAGATCTTGGGGAAGAAATCAAGCAAGACAAAATGTTTGTGAAAAAATAAATCCCACCGGGACGCTGTCCCGGGACCCTGCTGGGGGCCTTTGCGGCCCCCAGACCCCCAGCAGAATGTTCCTTACTTTTCAGCTTCAGCTGGTGGAAGCACTGTAAAAAGAACAAAACAAACTCGGTGCTATTGCTAGTTTGCCTTTTTTTTCCAAGTGACATATCGCGTTTTTGTTGCATTTGACAACTTTCGTTGGTAGGCTGTGTATGAGTATTATTTATATGCAGTTTTACTGATTGATCATTTATTTGTTACATATGAAAAGTTTCCCCAATAGACTATGACTTTCTCTTTTGATTAGGTTTAATCTCATATTCTGTGCTGTAGTGATTTAAGCTCTCCACTGTTGCACACAGAAGACCTGAGCTTTCCCTTTTACTTTTAGGGAATCTTTTTAAAAATCAAATTTCTTCTTCTGCCTGCTGGGATGTTGTATTTCAATCGGCCTGTACTGTATTGGCAGGGTCGAAAGGGGTGTAAAACACTACAGTTATCTAGGATGTGTTTGGCTTGACAATTTATAATTTTGTGTGTGCAACTTTCCCCACAGCTTTATGTCAGTGAGAAGAATGAATTTGCCAATGAACTGGATGTGAAGAAGGCCCTGGATCTTCTGCGCTATGTGGATAAGGTATCTCAAGGAGTCTCTGTGTTAAAGTTCAAAGACTTATATTTCTTTCTTGTTTCTGGTAAAAATGTAATTAATTAGCTGTTAAAAGTGGACTTATGCTGGCATTTCAGTGCTTACAAACCCCAAATGTTTTTATTTGTTGCTATCATTGATTTGAAATTGAAACATGTTCAAGAAAATGCACTTAGACTTGGATTTAAGCACAGTACTACAACTGGTGCTCATATGACCTTATGCAGTTGCGAGCACCGTAAAAACTCTTTAAAAAAAACCCCACTGTACTACGAACCTCAATTGTTTTTATTTCTTATACTTGCCATCTTGGATTTGAAATTTAAAAATGTTTTTGAAGAGTGAGATTTGGTCTGGGATTTTAGAACTTTCAAGTCTCAGTTGTTTTTGTAAACTTATTGATAAAGATTTGAAGCTGAAAATGTTCAAGAAAATATAGTCGATTTTGTTGTATTTGTATCTCCATCAGAGTCATGGAATGAAGGAGAGTGAGGAGCTGAAACTACACATCTGGTGCAGGGCCATCCTAATGGACAGGTATTTACATGGTTCTTTGCTCGTGAAAGCTGAGTATGTATACACGCTGCTCTTTGATGTGACAAATGTTCTGTTAGAGCCTACTTTAGGTTTTATTTTTTTACATTTACTTTCTGTGATGAGTTTGAGAGGAGAATATCAGTTGGGCAGTTCAGCCTCTATATCGTTTTATCTGTCCCCGTAGAATTAGACAAATTTAGAAGGCCAAATTATGCACAAAAAAAGAAAAATTATGCAAAAATTATGCAAGTTACCGTAACACGATTCGCGACATGTTTTGCACTTTTTCAACACGAAGTTTCATGATTTTCATGTTTTATGTACAGAAAAATTGAAAACAGAACTCATCAGTATCTGTAATTTGTTGTGTATTTGGAAAAGATAACAATACACATCAGTAACAAAAAAACAAACAAAAAACCCCCAAAAATAATCATCTCTGTAACTTTCAGCTGTAGATCTAGATCTATAGAGGAAAGAAAAATGTTTCCAAAAAAAAAAAAAAAAAAATGACATCTGGACCTCTGATGCTGGCACATTACTAAAACCAGGGACACCTGTCAAACACAAAACATCAGCAGACATGAGAACAACAACTTTTGATGGATTGAAAAATTGAACATGCTCAAGGAACAAAATCACAGCCCATAACAAAGATCTTCTAACAATAAGGGAAATAACCAACTTTTCACTTAGATGAGAGTTATTACAGTGATTACGTCCCTTTAGTCACATGGCGAGGCGTAAATTCATTGTTTTGTGAAAAAAAGGGAAAAAACGTGACAAATACGCATATAATCCAAAATTATGCAATTGTTGCAGAATTACGCGAAAAAACGCGGCCGCACAATCGCATAATCCTACGGGGACAGTATTATGCTTGGCTTCTTTTCGTCTGTGCAAAGTGGTTGGGGAATAGTCCTGACCAAATAGCAGACCTGCCACTCATCCTGATTTAATCGGGATATCCTGATTTTTTCCCCCAAATCTCAAGCATCCCGATTTCGATCGCCAGTATCCTGATTTTTTGTCGTTGCGTCTGATTCTTCGAAAAAAATATATAAAGTTCTGCAATCTCTTTTGCTTGGAAGCACCGATTGGATTTTTTATCGGCAGGAACTTGGAACGCTACTTTCTAAAGCATCTATGCCGAATCTAGTAGATGACTCACGCACGTTGTTTTAACTAAAACCGACGTAGTATCGATTTTGAATTCCGCCATGGATACGCTCAGATCTACTTTCGCTTTTATAACCCAGAATTCTCCAATGGTGTCCTCATACCTGCCAACCCTACAGAAAAAATCGGTATATTACCGACTTTTTGGTCAAACTGCCGATCCACCGATTTTGAGATATAAGCCACCGACAAGTGCCCCCATGTCTGCTGTATTGTTGTAAAATTTCAGATCTTTGTGTGTAGTAGGCCTCCACTTTACGTACCAATTTAAAATTACCACCCATTCTTTGATAAAACACTAGAGCTGGAAACTAGATCAGGGACCCAACATGCGAGTTGCCGGCATGCAAGAGGCGAGTGATCGTAAGGCGGCATGTGATTGACTGCCTAAAACCAGAGGGTTTTACAGTAATTCAATGCTAAAACTGCTAGAACTAAGCAGGTTACCAATGATGTCATTGCGGGTTTTCCCGATACTGCTTTGCTAAGGTGTAGAGGGGTGATCGGCCACAGTTCAAGAAACGTCCCACTTCTTGGCAATATTTTCCTATAAAGTCCCCCAAAATTTTGAAACAAAAAATCCCAATAACTTTTTTAAATTTATAAATGGATTTTAAAAATTTAAAAACCACAATTCTTAGAATTCACTCTTCTTTCATTTAAGCTGGATAAAAATTTAATTTTTCATTGTCATTGCTAATTTTTATTTTTTGTTCTTTGTCAATTTCTACATTTGTTTGAAGTCGCAAACACACTCATGCAAATGTGGGTCAAAATATTGATAAGGTCCCCAATTAAGTATGCAGCAAGTGGTAATATAGCCTACTACAGATTTTTTAGGTCAACTACAGATTTTTGGACAAAAATTTGTGTCAACTACAGATTTTGGTCCAGGTAATGTTGGCAGGTATGTGTCCTGATTACTGTAACAATTATGACATAGGCCTAACAATAATCTATTCGTTGTTCTGCCGTTGCTTTAAAAGCAAGCTTCGTCTGAGTTCTGGTTAGTCGGGCCCATTCATCAAGACCTGTTAGTGGAACGCTCAAACGCTCATTCTCTTCACGTGACATGACCTCGTATGTTAGGGCTGTACCCCGGTAGCAAACACGCTCGTGCTCACAAGACCCTAGTTCAAGTCACAAGCCTCAAATCACTAGGTCAAATCATCAAATCAAATCACCAGCATGATATATTGAGTCTAGCCTCAGCTTCAAGTACCCACACCAACTTGCAATCCGCGAAGCCACTCGTGTCTGACCCCCTCTTCCTTCCCCTCCCTGCTTGCAATCCGCGAAACCACTAACGTCAGAAAGAGAGAGACAAAATAAATCAGTATTGTTAGCATCCCGTTGCTTGTAATTTAATCACTCGCCTAAACTACACTTCCACTCCCACCCTGACACTTAGAACAAGTTGAAGTTGAAGAGAAAGCATTGGGGAGGAGATGACAATCGTGATTTTGTCTCTGAACAATGTAAACAACTTTTGATTTGACTACTTCTCTATCAGAAGATCATTGTTAAGGTAAATTATATCACATTGTTAATTACATTGTAGGCCTATAACTTTTAAAAAAACATCTTGCTGCACTGTAACTGATATTATGTATGTATTGTGCATGTTCTATCATACAAATATTAATCATGATGTCGAATTACGCCCAGAAAATCAATAAAGCAAAACATAATCCTTCCCCCCACCCAAATTTTTTTTTTTAATCCACAAAAAACTGAACCAAAAAACCCCCCAAAAAAACAAGACAAATAAAACCCTGTCACACCAGGCGGCATAAGGGGAGGGGCGGGTTCTACGGAAAGCAAGGGGTGGCGAACACCTCTCGCTTTCCCAGCCATACCACCCCCTCCCCTCCCCAAACAGCGCCATTGCTGGAAGTGTGAGTGTTTTTTAGGGCTTGTCAGCGTATGGCACGCGGGCAGAAGTATCGCGCGCTCAGTAAACAAGAGTTTGTGACGTCACGGCACAAATCAGTAAGGCCGTCCGCCGTCCACGAGTAGCAACTCCGGTAGCGGGCAAGACTCAAGCCCGCTCGCAAGCCTCTGGCACAAGCCGTCCGTCGCTCGCAAGCCTTGGATTAATCGAGCAGGCTCCAGCCCTATCGTATGTGTGAGTAGTAGTAGTGAGTAGCGCGTGTGTCGGGGACCGTCGGCTGTCGGGGTCAACAAGGT
Source organism: Aplysia californica (assembly GCF_000002075.1). NCBI lineage: Eukaryota > Metazoa > Mollusca > Gastropoda > Aplysiida > Aplysiidae > Aplysia > Aplysia californica. The sequence goes on along the minus strand of NW_004797570.1, from coordinate 140,534 downwards.
TCATTCACACCAGTCGCAATGGTCAAGGTGTTTTTCGGCACTTAACCAGTGTGGAC
>NW_004797570.1:112351-140035 GCF_000002075.1 Aplysia californica | reverse complement strand
CCCCCCAGGGGACACCCCCCCCAGTACCCCTTATGACTGATTTTCAGGTGATCCCGATTTTTTTTCACCAGATCCTGATTTTTATACTCGAAAATCCCGATTTTTAGATTTCATAGAGTGGCAGGTCTGAAATAGTGACCAGTGAGTCCTTTTGTCTTCTATTGCTTAATGAATCGAGGGAATTTACTTGTTACCAAACTTGTTCTGTCTTTTTCTTTTTCCCAGCTGGAGTGATGCAAATCAAGCTGAACCTTTGGATTCAAAAAGAGAGAAGATTTTCTTCAAGACTGTGGATCTTGTATACATGGAAGGTGAGACAACAATACTAGATTTAAGTTCTGGCTGTATTTGAGAAAAATACTTCTGTTCATGGTGCAAGGTCTAAGAAAAGTTAAAATTAAAGCCATGAGGAAGAGTACTCAAAATTTGGTCGGTGTCAGTATTTTCCCCAAACATATCCTGCAGGCTGCTAATGAGATCATGCTATTCCCAGCTTCAAATCTGGGTGATGCACAATACGCAACAAATGCTTCATGATGTCATAGATTTGCTGTGAAAGGAAAAATCATTCTTCAAGTGTCAATTTACAGTTTGTCTTTAGCAAGTTAGTGTGTAAGTTTAATGCCACAATCAACACCATTAGGTTATTGAAGAGGCAGGACCTCCAAATTTAATGTCCGTCTCTGATAGGACTAGGGCCAAGCTAAATGGGTTGAGATCTTTGAAAACTCCAACATAGCACCAGAGTTCAAGAACCCGAGATTTTGAACCAGACCCATCTGCTCTATAGTCCAGCTTGATACCAACTGACCTTAAAGATAGCCCGGTTTGTCGTTAAAAAACTTGGAATTGAGAATAACACAGCTTTTGGGCATGTGAAGTCTGAAGGCAGTCTTCTCATGTTGCTACTGGTAGAGTTCAGAGAGTAACTGACTGTAAGATCTTAATCTCACAGTGCAGCTGATTTTAACCCTATCCGTACGCCCTGGGGTTGTTTTGTACCTGTCTGGGGTTGTATTCTTCACATTTTAGAATACTTCTAGAGCGAAGGTCTCTTGTAGTATTTCTCAAAAAATCTTTAGAATACTTTTAGTGCGAAGATCTCTTTGAAACTTTCAGTATTTCTCAAAAAGTCATTTTGACAGACTGCTGCTATGCAAAGCATGTGGATTGGATTAACGAGTTAATTTCCTCTTTGGAAAGTGGTGGCACAGAGTTCCCATCGTATGGATATGATAATAAAACACGACGTAGGGATAGGGTTAAGTAAATGGCAGTTTCATCTGCACAGAACGTAGAATCATTCTTTCTGTGACCGGCAGGTTTTTTAAAGGAGGTATTGTTTATAATTATGCTGACTAGAGTTGCTTTTCTTTTGTTTTTTTTTGTCGGAATTAGTTTTGAATTTTACACACTTTTTAAACATATTTTACCCCACGAAGGGATCATTAACGTACGTATTGACACATAAATACTATGTCTGTGTGGCTAATGAGCCCCTCTGTGAAGGCAGTTACAGCAGATATTTTGTTTGGTTTTATATTCCTTACAAATTTCTTGTTGCATGCATGTTGGTCTCTAGTCACTTGATCTCTAATGTCTGCTGTCTTTTTTACAGTAGCATCCACGGTATTGTGGCTTAGCATGTGCACTATTTTTATTTTGAACACGTTAAAACTGTTTTTATCAAATCAAAAGTTGTCTGCCACGTAAGTGAATGAACCTAGGATGTTTGCATTGATATGGATCTTTTCTTTAGGTATAAAGAGGGATTGGGTTTATCTGTATGTCTATAGGCTTCATTCAGGCTATATCTGTGAGATTCATTCTCTCTCTTCTCTGTGGTGTCATCAGGTGAGTTGGAGAACTTGCTGCCAGATCTGGACAGTCTGCTGTCTTGTGCCGAGCTGCAGGAGCTCAGTCAACAGGCAAACTTCCGCTTCCTCATGCGTGGTGGCTACGAGCAGATCCAGAATGCCTTGTCTGCTGCAAACTAAGTGTTGGAGGAGGACTTATTGGGAAGGGTGGGGGGTGGCTTTATTCTTTATTGCCTATTGTGGCCTGGGTGTCAACAGCTTCTGAGCACTGCCATGTGTAAATTATAGACAATAACATTTCATCTGTACATATGTAGGGAAGCCAGAGAAACTACAACCTGTACGTCTTTTTTAAAAGAGCTCCACAGAGTAAATTGGCCTACCATAAAAGACTGCACCTCTTAATCCTCTACGGCAACAGAGGAATAAAAAGTAAAGTAACATTTGCTGTCACAATTGTCACTCATGTGTGGTGGAAGAAGACCTACTTGCTTAGGTTGTTGTTCGGTGTAGAGATGTTGTGTTGCTGTAATACTGACCGCTGATATCTAAGGGACCGCTCACAAATGATGTCAGCTAAAATTTGGCCAAAAATGACAACCCCCCCCCCCCCCCCCCCCCCCCCCCCCCTCAAGCCATATTCTGTCTTTTTTCTATAATATTTTTTCTTCCTTTCTTTTTTCCCCCAACCTTTTAGAGCATCATGGTTGATGTCAACTTTGTAAGGACCCCCTGTCAACTTTTCACTGACATCCCCTCGCCCCTCTGAGCTGTCATTTGTGAACAGTCCTTAAAGTGGCATGTAGCTGCTCCTGGATTCTCTGATTCAGTCTGTGTTGCACTAATATTGTTGAGTCAGCTGTAGGCCTTTTATTGTAGCCCTAGTTCTCAGTCTCTCTGATTATAGCCTTGAAATGTCAAACGGGTTTATTGTCATCTCAGAAATGATACTTTTGAAAGAAAGAAAAAATTAATGTTCTTACCCGCAGTTGCTGTACAAAAACTTATGCTTTATCATTCTTAGCATTATTGTATGTCATTCATTCATGTCAGTACATTCTTGTTTACAATAAATATGTACAAAAAGATTTCACTTTTGGTGTTTTTTTTTTTTGGTAGTTCTGTGGATAAAACTTCTAGGGAGTGCTTATTTGGGCCACATATGGCCTAAATAAGGTAAGGGAGGGGGGTTTAGCTTATTTAGGCCACAGGTGGCCTAAATAAGGTAAGGGAGGGGGGTTTAGCTTATTTAGGCCACACATGCTCAAACTACCAGGGGACACCCTTTTAAGGCAACTGAGTTCGTTCCACTTTCATAATGGTGCACCTTTCTCATTTAGTACAGTTTTGTTTCAGTGTACAACTTATATATATCATAATGAATATTGTAAGAACAAAGCACGATACGCAAAATTTTGCTCAATCCCAATGGTTTGAATGAGGGCCAGATTTTTCCTTCATGGAGGGGCAAAATCTAGGCTACCATTTTGGCACACTTTGGTCAAGTAAAAAGGTCAAATCCTCCGAATGGACTTCCGGGTCAAATTTGGGGTATAAAAAGTGTGTACACAACGTGGCTGAGAAAGTGTGTACACAACGTGGCTGAGTCAAAGTTACACTATCTTTGCCTGGGTGGCACTCTCTCGTACTGTCTAGTAGTAGTAGCCTACATGTAGATGTAGTAGTAGTAGTAGTAGTAGCAAAGATCGAGAAGAATCTTTGGTAGTAGATTCTATCTAGTAGGCAGTTTAGTGAACGTGCACGCGGCAGGGCGAATCGGCCTCGATAAGCCCCGTAGACCTTTGTGATCGGCCACGAAGCCTTGTGTTTTGATGGGTCTAAACAACTTAGTGTTAATCGCACTGCCACATCCGACAGGCCTTTATCTTTTTAAAAGGAAAAGAAATGGTCATCAAAATGGTTGAATTTGCGTGAAAATCGATTCGGTAGAACTGTAACTATTAAAATTTGCTTCTGAAAACAAGTTACAAGGCCATTTTTATAACTCGATGAGATAAAAACTACTAGCTGTATTATTCTGTATAAATTATGAAACTTCAGGACGTATTATTATTTTCCAACATCTTTTGCCGCCTTAGCTGTAGAGGTTGAAGTTTTCACAACACTAATAGATCTAGTAATAGGGCTTTCCGTAAAAAATGTATAGATCTACAAAAGCCGAACCACCGAATCGACCGGTCAGCGACCCGGGCACCCCGCTCTCCCCTGCACACTGTGATAACATGTTGCTTCGGTATAATTATTCAACTATTAATACGTGCTGCTATGGCAATTGGGATGTACTGACTGACAAAGCGATTCACAGTTTTGTTTTTATTTTACCATATATTTGACTTTAATAGTGCAGGTGATAGCTAGATCTAGATCTAGATTCCCTGTCTAGAATCAGTAGTAGCAGACAAATGTTAGAAGCAGCCAGGGAGCCTACAACTGCTAGATCTAGATCTAACTCATTGCTATGCCTTTGGGCTTTGGAATTGAAATAAAACGAATTGCACAGTTCTAGTTAATTTTAGATTCAGCAACTATCTGTATTTCCAGAATTAATAATAACAAATCTCACCATAACAATCACTTTTACTTTTATTAGAATGATTAGATCAACTTTTTTTTCTAAAATCTGTTTTGCGCAAACTTAAGACTTTCTCTACGTGTAGAGCACAGAATTTACATTGTGAGGCTCTGCTCAGTCTTTTATTTTTAAGTATATACTTAATAAAATGCGTATAGATATAGATCTATATACTCATTTTATGTTATTTTCTGGATATTGTTAAAAACGGGGTCTACCTAGCAAAATACTAGGTTTTAGGACAGGTGGACCCCGGGGTCACCGTAGTGAAATACATGTAAGTAGATTTATTTAACGATTAGTAGACCCCGGGGTCACCGTAGTGAAATAAGTAGGTTTAATTTTAAAAGGATTGGTGGACCCCGGAGTCACCATAGCCGTAGAGGAATAAGAAGGTTTAATTAAGAATTGGTGGACCCCCGGGACACCGTGATTAAACCTACTTATTTTACTACGGTGACCGCATGGTCCACCTATTCTAAAACCTAACTAGTATTAAATTTCGTTAGGTAGACCCTGGGGTCCACCTTAAACCTAAACCTTCCTATTTCACTACGTTGACTCCTGGGTTCACCAATCCTTAAAATTAAACCTAGATCTACATGTACTTATTTCACTACGTTGACCCCAGGGTCCACCAAACCTTAATTAAACCTAGATCTACTTATAATTTCACTACGTTGACCCAGGGGTCCACCAATCCTTATTAATTTAAACCTAGATCTACTTATAATTTCACTACGTTGACCACGGGCTCCGCCAGTCTTACTATAAAATAAACTGAGATCTACTTATTTCACTATGTTGACCCCGGGGTCCACCGATCCTTAGTCAAACCTAGATCTACTTATTTCACTACGCTGATTCCAGGGTTCACATCCTAAAACAGCATTTTGTTAGGTAGACCCCGCGGTCCACCTATCCTTTTGGGGCTAGATAGACCCCGTGGTCCGCCTATCCACTTCCTTGATAATAACTGGAAAACATGCCAGTTGTCATGAATAGTGAAGAAAAATGTGAGAAAAAAAAGATAACGAGGTAGAATCTAGACGATAATTTGTCAAAAAAATTGCAAGTGCAAGTGAAAATCATAAGATAATTTTGTTATTTTCTGGTGATCTTTTCACGGTTTATAAAATGTTCCAGTGGGCTTACTACTAGATCTATGTCTCTGAAAAACATTTTGCTTGATTTTATTAGCTTTTTTCATGTACTTGAAAGCATAGAATAAAATAGTTTCACACAAATGTATGCACAATACCTTAAAAAAGAAAGATAAGGTCATTGTTGTTGTTTTTTTTTTAACGGAATCCGTTTTACGTTGAAAAAAGCGCTAAAAACAAGTTTAAATTTTTTAAAGAATGCCCATAATATTAGGAATCCGAAATTACTACCTTGATCTAGTTTGCTGACTCTTTAATAACCATGAGCTGTTAAGAAAATATAGGATTTGTCTAAATATGACCATTAGTAAGATATTGCCCATTTTGTCCAATTATCCTTGCAGGTTTTAATCACCCTGTACTGCACCTCAATAAGCACAAAAAGAATATTTCTGTGACTTTGTATAAAGGTGTTTTGTAGTTGAGTTCTATGTAAAATTCTCAACAAAATAATGTACATTTGGACCGTACAACTGAGATAGACACTCATGCACACAATAACATTCACACATTACACACATACAAACACACTACTACATTTACTCTCTCTCTCTCTCTCTAGATCTCTCTCTCTCTCTCTCACCACAACCACACACAAAACAAACACATACACACACACACACACAACTCTTACACTTGGTCCACTTATTTAGAATCATCCTCTATTTTGAAATAATCCCCCGCACTAAATAAAAAGATTAGTAGAATCTCGACCTTCCGAATCCATGGTTAGTTCAAGAAATCTACCATATGATGTGGCCTAAATAAGGTAAGGGAGGGGGGTTTAGCTTATTTGGGCCACAGTGTGGCCTAAATAAGGTAAGGGAGGGGGGTTTAGCTTATTTAGGCCACACTGTGGCCCAAATAAGGTCACCCAAACTTCTATTAGCATTTTCAGAAAAAAACTGTTGAAAAGGAAAGCTTGTCACGGAATGCACGGACCTATTGTAACTGATTGCTTCTTTTTGACTCTCTGTCGTTGTTATTTGATTGTTTTTCATCTTCTGATATGATTGCAAACACTGCTGAAAGTAGGCAGAAGCTGGAAGATTAACTTTGGAGATTTCTCTTTGCTGAAGAAAGCTTCTGTTGGCTTTTTGGTTCTTTTCTCTTGGTCTGGTCAGAATTTCGAGAGATGAGTATATTTTCATCATGTTTTATAATCACGACCCGTTTTTTACACTTGAACATGGAGATCGTTGCTCCCTCTTTGATGAGAATATGGCAAAGGTTTCATAGAAATGGCCCTTGTAGAATGGAGAGTCATGATATGGGGCAAGAGTTCTCGGTTACCCAGCATGAAGAAACAATTTTTTGTCACTTTTGGATTTGGATCTAAAAAAGATACACAAACCATGACTACAAAAATGGCAGATGTGGCATTTTTTTTAAAGATGATATGATAGTGAGTTGTTTGTGACAGCTATGAAGATTTGATACCGACAGTTGGCATATTGTAAAACGGTGCTTTGATCTTTAGACCTCTGTAATCTGCACGCTATTGACATCCACTCCCCTACATAAGCAAACACATGTCTACAGACTTTCTTCAAACCCAACAACTCATAGACATTTAATTTCTAGACTTTCTACACCGACATGCTGTCAAACCAGAAACCACAACAAGATAAAGGTGACCTTTATCAAGTGGCACAAGGACTGTTTATTGTTGGAACCAAATCTGAAACATGTACTTCACAAACAACCTTTTTCAAAATGATATAGTTTAAACAAAAAACACATATTGTATATATATATGTATGAAAAGAAAAAGATATGGTATGAATCAGCTGTTCCTATTCAGGGGTATCAGTATCCTGACAAGGTGTATAGTGCCTCTTTCAACACATTAGCATGTTCTAAGAAGTTTTCCAAAGTGTTTTACATCACATCAATAGGACCTGAAATATGAATAGTGTGATGTCATAGGACATTAAACGGGCCTATTTCAAACATGGTGGGTTTTTTTCAGGCCAAGCAATTACACAGCACAGACTGCCAATCTGAACCTCACGCAACATTTTAATTAAAAACAAGAAATGGCCAGTAATAATTATATTAATTTCATCGAGTTAACCTATAATTATAATTAGTATACAGTCTTAAGTACTGCACACAAAAAATGTAAGCCTTCAGTTAAGTTAACAAATTACTGCAATCAGGTGAAAACGTAACTAATTTAATGAACTAGGGCTCGTCCTTATCTTAAAAAAACAAAACATACTGTGCTCAACAACCAAGTCAAGCCATGCTTGATTTATTCAATCACAATCGCAGATATAATTAAATCCGTCCATCAGAACGATATTGTATACATGTATGTGAAAATAAACACACAAAGATATACATCATAGACCTTGGTGACTCAATGAAAACTTAAAATAATAAAATAACCATGATCTTTTTTGGGTACCCCCAGAAAAAAGGGGAGCATTATTTTTAACATGTACTTGATGTACCATGCAAATAGTAGTAGTAGCAGCATCTGGGACTGAAGTATATTAGTTTCTTATATGAAAACAATTGGTGGCAGTATGGCCTGAGTGACGGTGCAAAGACCACACCATAACTGGCCACAACTAGAGCATTGGTATCTTAAGTACCACTGAAACAATGCAGAGATTTTTCCTCAACTGATTTCATAGTTAATCCAGATCTAGTCAATAGAATCATCTGGGACCTCAAGCCATGGGAGGATTATTATAAACATTGTAAAATAAACCACAAATTACAGCGTTTTTTATTATAATATAGTATAAAAAATATAACAACACAATAAAACTGTAAGGGAAGTTTCCACCTACTACAGAAGATCATCAAAAGTATCATTAAAATTACGCACCGATTTCATGACATAATAGAAATGAATACCGGCACTGACCACCAAAAATTGGCAAAAAGGAGAGACTGAATTGAATGCATATCCACATCAGTATATATCTCTATAAAAATATAAAACCCTGCTTTGGTTTACAGAATAAAACTAGTAGAGCAAGCATGAATTTTTTCTCTAACAACATAAAGACATTTAAAGCACCCTGTATTAGATTTTTTTAAAAAGCGAAATGTGTCACGATGGGGTGGAATCAGGCTCTCATCAATTTTTGGACATGTAGAGTTATTGGTATCGTCTTAAAGCTTGTTCCATTTATTTTGCTTTGGATGAAAAAAATATCTATTTATCTTGAATACAAGTTGAGATATTTGCGAATGAAGAAAGTGGGATCACCTGGTTTCAGAGGTAAAATAGTTGTTTCCTTCGCCGGAGAGTCCCAGAAACTAACATTCTAATTTTTTGGGCCTTTAATCAACTTTATTCAGTAAAATTCACACAGAAATGTGTTCTTGAATGGCCATGAAAGGTGTTATGCAACCCCCCCCCCAAAAAAAATTTGATAAAAATTCACAAACCTGTGGGAAAATGCCAGTTTCTTTGCTTTGATTATTTTGATGGGCGCCTGATTTCACCATGCTGCCTCACAAATGCTTGTGTTGAAAAAATCTAAAATGTAATCTAGCATGTGTGGAGTCATGTGCTAAAGCCATAGTTTCGAAACTAGCATTCCTCTATTAGCTTGAGACCATAGAGTTACAAAGGGCGGAGTGAAAACTTCAGTCTATTGGAATGTAACATTTTGTCCTCATGACCTCATACTTCATGGCCAGAGGTATCTTATAACCGAGCCTCACTGTTACCCAACATCATCTGACATGTATAGCTACATGCTGATGTCATCTATACACACATAGAGAAGCTGTATCCTAAAATGTTTATACAGATAAATGCTGCTACTCTTGAAGTAGCTGAACGAAATGTAGCTGATGCCTAAAGCATTATATGTACATGCAAACTTTGCATTATCTAAAGCATACAACGTACTATAAAAACATGGGATGTATTTTACCTTAAACTCTAAGGAACATGTATCTGATCTTTCTGTGTAAACATCTGAGTAAAAACTTGACTAAATGAGTCAAATGTCAAATTCTGACAATATCATAATGCTAAAGGTGTTAGATTAAAGTAATTAAAGATTTGTTAAAGCCCTTAAACTTATTGGAGTAGGTATTATTAGTCTAGCTGCTTTGGTTCCAAATTTACGGTCACTTAAAATTGAGGAGTTATGAAAACAGCGTAAAGAAAAATCAAGATTTTGCTTTATCTTGTAACAGCTGAGCGCAACATGTGACTCATTTTGTTGTATCTTTCTGTTAACTCTCAAATGTGGATATTGTACTGATACCCCCGGTGAACATGTTTCTTACTGCCTTACTGTAAACACCAGTTGCTGTACTAAACATTCATGAGCATGTGGTTTTTTTTTACCGCAAACAACAGGCTTGCCAACTATTGAGATACTGAATTCTGGAATTTTGATTGCTCCTGAGCGCCACGGACATACACTTCTGTGATAGGCTCCTAAAAAACCCCCAACCAAACCACAAAAACAGCTCAAACAAACCAGTGGAGAAACAGAGAGAGAGAGAGAAAGAGAGAGATGAGAATGTAACAGTACAGCTACTACACATATTCCTTTGCCCTCAGCATTTCTATGCCTTTTCTAAGAAAAAATAATAATTTTTTTTTTGGAGGGGGGAGACATTGCGCGATGATGGCAATTCTGGAATTTCCTGAAAAATTCAGGAAGGTTGGTAAGCCTGAAACAACCAGCAGCCTTTTCCATACTGTATACATGTTTGTTACGGTAAAAATTGAGAGATTGTATTTTACAAGAAGCGATAACACTCTCCACAAAAAAAGTATTCTTATTCTATGGATAAGAGAATTCTTGTGACCTTGAGCAAACAAGAGATAAAGTAGTATATGAGATTTTAAACATAAAAGACAAAAATTAATACATAAACATAATATGCTGTGAGTGCAAGACACTCAAGCCATTTGGTGGAGCACATAGTATAAAAGCTGTTTGAATCTTATAGGGAATAAAAATATACGTACAATTGTGGGCCTGATACTTGGAGCAAAAAGGAAATACTGTATACAGGGTTATAAAACTTTTCCGTTCTTTGCTACATTTACATACCTACCTATCTTTCAATAACATCTTTCCAAAATAACAACATTAAAACTAAAGAGAGATTTAAATATTTGTTTTTTCCCATATAAAAAAGAACTGTGTAAATGAGATATGGCATTGAAGTAAAAGACGACTGGCAGACACCTCTTCCTTTGGTTGAAGTTGTAGTCCACAGAGCTGTCTAGGCATAGCAGAAGTTGCTCTCGTAGGAAACTTTGCCGATGGCTGCCCAGATCGTCTCTGACTGGACCTGACTCTCACACAGATTGGCCAGCACGCGCAACTGACGCAGGCCGTAATCGTTCTGAAATATCACATGTGTTTGAGTAAAGAGACGCACGTAGACACAATAATGGTCATTTAGTACTGGGATGAAGCAAGATGAACTGACAAAGAAAACAGAAGAAACAAAGAGAAAAAAGACCAAAAGCTAACCCTCTCCAACCACCAACAAAATGACACGTGAGATGGTTAAAATGATAGGCATTGTGAAAAGACACAAATAAAAGATAATACGCACTTGGAAAAGACACATAATAGACCTGCATGTGAGCCTCAACCAGATTGTCTGAAAATTTTTCATGCCCCCCCCCCCCCCCATATAAGAGCTTTTTTGGGTGTCATAAAAGGAAGGACTACCGAGTAACGAGTGACCACCCTAACAAACACAATAAAAAGAAGAGACTTAACCCTAATCCAAACCCTACCCCTAGGCTTACCCCAAAAAAGAACCTGCAGCGGTCCTCATGTAAAAAGGCCAGCACAAGTCAAAAATGAAAAAAAACCCAACAAACCCACACTCCAAAACAAACAAGGAGCTTAATATGGCCTACATTGCTATTAGGGTTTGATGCAATGATACAATAGAATTGGAATATGAATCCTCCATAAAGATCTAGTAATCTAAATTGATCAAGATCTAGATCTAGTAGAACAAGTGTATAGGAATAGGCCTTGAACGAGAAATCCGCATTCGATTCAGAACAGAGGGACTCAGCTGAGTCTAGATCTAGATCTAGAGATTCTAAATAGATTCTAGATCTAAAAAATAATTCAAGCACCTGATGAAATGTTTTACATGTTTATAACATTAATATTACAGCACAACCTATAATAGGGTTTGACACAAAAGAATTGGAATACAAATCCTCCATTGAGGTCTATAATGATCTATAAATCTAGACCTAGTAGAACAAGTGAGTCGGACTTGAATGAATCCACATGATCTGAACAATCAGTCAACAAACGAAATTCAAAATGGGCGCTCGAGCCCGAAACTGAAAGTAGATAATTTAGGTCGTCGTCCTTTATCGTATTCGTACTTCTACTCAGGTTCCGACAATATGCCGGAAACGCTGACGTCTGCAGTTGGCACGAAAACGAAAGTGCCGACAAAGCCGACAGGAGAAAAAGGGGGCGCTGGCAGTCGGCCAGGCCTCGCACTTCGCACATTGACTGATACAGGTGGGCCTAGCGATAGCATCGGCCGGCTTGCGGGTCGCGATTGTCGGATTTCAGACGATTGTAGGCAAACATGCAGGTCTAACATAAGAAATAATGACATTTAGAAATAACACGTAGTATAAACATAAATGAAAGGCATTCAGAGACGAGGCATAAAATTTGAAATAATAGTTTAGGTAAAGTGAAGATCATCAACACAAACACAGAGAATGATGGGGAAAAAACAAGAACGACAGACAGACACAAAAGATGAAAAGTAAAGAAGGACCTGTTAGCACCCTTCTATAAAATCAAAGATCAGTAGAAACACCATGGGTCTCAACCCAGAATTTAAAAAAAGGAGGAACTTTCAAGGTGATCGCGATAGAAGCCCATTTTCGCGAAACACCCATTATTATTATACTGTTGAACCCTAGAATGCTGAAATAAAAACCATAAATTTATCAAAGCAAAGTTATTTCACACCAATTTGAGGGTTTGGAAGATAATCGCAAGTAAGAGTCACTTGCCCAATATTTACAATCTTGATTACAGTTTGTTTGTCCTCTAGTGTTGCGTCCAGCCCTCCCCTCATCCGTGAGTGTATCTTCCAAAAAAAATTAATTAAAAAAATCTCCCCCTATTCCGGAGTCCTGGACTTCACAGCGCTCAGAACGCGTGCAGGTTCACTGACCGGTCACAATGGCGAGCCTGACAAGACGCGTGTATAACTTTCTTTTCTTTTCTTTTGGCCCCCAAGAGTGACAGCACAGTGACGAATATTGATTTATTTTCATGGCGACACCACGTTTGTAATGCAGAACCTACATGTTACAAATTTTGCATTATCAAACTATTACTGACAAATTTTTCAGTGGTAACGAAAGCTGAACTTGATTTTCCAGACGAGCCTCGGTGTCACATACAATTCCGCTTGCCGCCATAGCCGCCTATTAGCATGAAACATACTCTCAGACGGGGAAAAGCCGAATTAATATCACGATCGCGACCGCCAAAAATGAACTTAAAGAAGTTATTGGGTTTGGTTTTGAAATATTCAAGATCTTTCATGCATTTTCCCCGAGTCTCGGCGATTTTTCTCTATTTCGCGGGTAATTCCCCGGGCCCGGCAGTCACCCTTCTCCCAGCAACTCTTTCTTATTGGCCCGCTGTTGTGATAGCGGAATTTAGAGGAGGGAATGGCGGTAGCGGAAATCCGCTAAATAGCGGAATATTGAGACCCATGAACACTTAGGCCTTTACTTTGAGCCCTTGCCACAGGAACACTGGTGAGCCAGATCCTATCTCCAAGCTGGCCAGTGTGGGACACAATGCACACAGAAAAACAGAGTTTACTACACTAGACGTTATTGATTATTTTGAAGATCTCTCTGAATTAGATGCTGGTAGTGTAGAGGTCTACCTTGGGTGGGATATGGAAAGTGATTTAGATGACCTTATGAATGTTAGTAATATATCGCTCAGGAGCTCAGGCAGAGGGGAACTGTAGCCACAAGAGGCCAAGGCTCAAAGGGTTAATGATTGGACATTTCACTCCTCATCTGTGCAAGTCCATGATCACCTAACACATTTCCACTCTCACCTGCGCCTCCCTATTAACATGGTCCAATTTAACTGTGTTAATTTTAGGCCCAGAAAATGTGGTCTATAATATTATTTCTTTCTTTCTTTTCTTTTTCCCCCAACCTTTTAGAGCATCATGGTTGACGTTAACTTTGTAAGGACCCCCTACCCCAATCTGAGCTGACGTCATTTGCGAACAGTTTCTAATCCAAAATTCAAAAATTCAGTTTTTACCTGATTTGAACTAAAAATGTCCTTAATCTATGATCTATTTTGATTTGGAAGAATTCTATAGCCGCGGATGAAAGGTTTTCGGTTTCCTTTACTTCCCTTACCATGTAAAATCTTAACACTTTAAACATAAAGAACTGGATAAAAGCGAGTGAATTTGCTTTGTTGCTAACCATATAGATTGTATGCATGTACACAAACTAATCTGAATGCCTTTTATCCTGCATAATATTTGTTTTGTTGTTTATAGTTGTATATCGAATCAAAATTCTTCAGCCTACAGCTATGCTGGAATGGATATGATAGCCAGTATTTGACATATGCAAAAAGCGAGTTACTCTTCCTTTGTATGACAAGCCAGAATTGGACATACGTGAACAGAAAATATCCACACAAAGGGTTTACCCATTTACACCCAGAAAAAAAGGACTATAAATGCATATATAACACAATGTGAAGAGGAAAACAAATAAAATCCACATTAAATCTCATTCATCTGCAAAAGTCAACCTACACAAGGTAGGCCTAATTTGTCAAACGGCACATCTCACCACTCACCTGTACCAGATTCATCCCGGGGCACATCTCACGGATCAACCTGATGCTCTCTGTGTAGCAGCTGAAGTCTGAGAACTTGAGAGGAGCAGCGATCAGATAGCTGTACAGATGGGACTCGGTGACCAGGCCCACCACGTTTTTGAAGAACTCTTGAGTCTGCTCTTTTTTCTGACCGGAGGAGAAAAGGAAAGATATGATCTCCTGAGATTGGATATTTCAAATCAAACATTCATTATCACTTTTTCCCTCTAGTGTATAACAAGCTAATTGTACAAGGACTTTCTCGACTCCCACTACAACATGACTGAACACTCAACAATCATTGTTCCTTTCTCTTAATACTCTTATTACTAATATTACAAAACAGACAGGGTCTGTATATTCTCAGGAACAGAAATGAGCTGACAGGGTAACTGGAGACACTTGGGTGAAAAAAAAGTCAGTAGATTTTGATTTGAAAAACACTGAAGATTGCAATCACAAGTAGATTTAACTACAGCAGTATGTAACTGGTGACAGGAGGGGGGAGGAGGGAGAGGGGGAGGGAGAGAGAGAGATAGAGAGACGGAGGGAGAGAGATAGAGAGACAGAGGGAGAGAGAGAGAGGGAGAGAGAGAGAGAGAGAGAGGGAGAGAGAGAGAGGGAGAGAGAGAGAGAGAGGGAGAGAGAGAGAGAGAGAGAGAGAGAGAGAGAGAAAGAGAGAGAGAGAGAGAGAGAGAGAGAGAGAGAGAGAGAGAGAGAGAGAGAGAGAGAGAGAGAGAGAGAGAGAGCTGTTCATGGTCAAAGGGAAGCTTCTCCCTGTTCTTTTGTACCTTGAGCAGGCCATGCAGAGCAGCACGGTGACGGATTCCTGCATCTCCTGATGCTGTGGCCACTTTTCTCTTCAGTATCTCTAGGGCCACATCCTCTGAGGGAACAGCATCAGCCTGGAGAGAAAAGAGCCCGAGTTAAAATGGAACCGGGGAAACAAAAAGTAAGTGCCACACAGTGAATGGATACAATATTATTATTGTCCTTGCAGGAAAAAAAGACATGGAGTAAAAGTAAGAATGGGATTGTAGAGCCGGACAAACAATGTTGTCATACGTCATAAAAGCTTAGCATATTGAATGAGAGAATAGAAGAAATAAAATCAAAAGCTGAAGAGAAGACTACAGACTGGAAAAAGATGACAACACATTAAAAAATAGCATGTATGGATGTTTTAAACTAATACAATCACCAAACTGTCAGTGTTGAGAACCAGACCAAACTGGGACACACCCTCCAGGACATACAGAGCCTGAAGACATGAATTATGGCTAGCTCCATTATCAAGTTTACCTTACTTTTACATCCTCTGTTGCCATTAAGTGTCAGGGATGTAGTTTTCTATGGTAGGCCAGCTCTGCAGCTCTTTCAGTTGGGATATTACGATTTGTCAGGGTTTCCTTGACACTCTCAATCCACCTTTTGTGTGGCTTTCCTCATCCTTCATAGCTGGAGTGCTTGGGGTTATAGGCTTTCGAGGCTGGCTGGCTAGATGACATACGTAACAGGTGGCTAAACCATTTTATTACCCGTTTTTCTTCGAAATGGAGGCAGGATTAAGTGCCAATAGCTGCTCTGACTTCTTCCTTTCTCTCCCTATCTCGTCTTGTGATGTTAAGAGTTTTGCAGAGACATTAATTCATTTCGCATGAGGTGATTTTGCTTTCCATTATCAACATTTCAGGAAAAGTTAAACGGGCCAACATACGAACGTAGCAGGATGATCCAGAATATAATAGAAACCAGTCTTCAAGCGTGATGCAATTGAAAAGAAAAAGAAGATTCAAACACGGTTACCCTAGCACTGAGAGAGCAATGCACTTACTGTTGGGTGCATCTTACGGTCAGGAGTGAACAGGAGAGAGCTCTTGGTGTAGTTGCCCTGGAAATCAGCAACCTTCAGTTTGCCAAGACTCTGCAAAAACAAAACAAATAAGGTCAAAACACCTAACAAATAAGTTCTAGGTTGTAAAAATCAAGGCGATTAAAACATTCAAATCATTCAATATAATCATAATTAAGTGTCATAATCATAATAAAGAAGTCTTTGCAATAAAGAGAGGTAGTCTTTGTAATTCACAGAGTTGCAGTTAGATGACTGAATTCATCATTACCAAGTGATGTTTGCCACTGCTATTAAGTTAAATAACAGAAGTTTTTAAATTTGTAATAAAGTGAAAGAAATCAGGGTCAAGGGGTGGGAAAAGTAGAGGAGACTTGGATGGGGGGGAAGGGAGTGGATTCAAAGTCAGAGGTGAGGAATAAGAGTAAGAGCTCATCAGGAAAAAAAAGAGTCAGAATGATGGAAAAGAAAAGTGACCAGAGGAGTGTCCTAGTTAGGAGTAGGGAGGGTCATAGTCAAAGGTAAGAAGTGGGGAATTTCTGAGTCCGCATAAAGAGAGCCAGGTGTCGACTTTTGAGTCAGCTGTAAAGGTTGGAGGTAAATCAGTGGAAGTAACCCACCAGATCCCCATACTCCATGACATGACTGGTGTTGGTTTCTGATTTCACAATCTTGAACTGGCTCTGAAGAGTTTCACTTTTGAGAT
This sequence comes from Aplysia californica, assembly GCF_000002075.1. Lineage (NCBI taxonomy): Eukaryota > Metazoa > Mollusca > Gastropoda > Aplysiida > Aplysiidae > Aplysia > Aplysia californica. The sequence continues at coordinate 123,028 of NW_004797570.1, read as the reverse complement.
TTTCCTGAGAAAGAAACAAACACAGTGGGTTAACAAATACACCATGAACTCAAACAATGACGCCCTCAATATAAAAGTCTATGTAAACAGTTTATCATGCTCAGTGTATACAGCCCTGTAGGGGAAGAGCAAAGCAAAGGCTACGGGTAAGGAGAATCAAAGTTGGGGATGGGAAGTTAGATCTAGGGGTTGTTAGAGTCTGAGTGAGGAAAAAATTTAACCACCGTTATCCATTAGCAGGCTCTACATACAGCATGGTCAGTGTATAGAGTGCTCAGAGCAATGCATAGTCTGTCTATAGGGTGATCTGAGCATGGAGTAGTATTTCATGTGCAGAGCATAGTTCGTATTCACCTTGTCGGAATCTTCCATCCACATGACACTGTAAACATCTCCAAGGTAAGTCTGTCTTTTATCATCATAGTAACAAGCATAGGAAGACTCATCAGGATTAGCTGCGGTCGTAGCAAACACTGAAACACAGAACAGGAGGTTGGGAGTAAAGAACTACACAATTATAAACAACGATACTGAAACCTAACATTTTCTACACCATATATGTAAACCTATAACTTATTTTTTAATATAAATCCAGTGAAACTAAGAATCTGTGCGGGAAACTAAGAATCTGTGCGGGAAACTAAGAATCTGTGCGGGAAACTAAGAATCTGTGCATGTGTGAAAGGGGGTTGGAAGCTTACACCCTCATAGGCATCCTTTCGGAGTTAAAGAGAACCCTGACTGTGTGGAGTAGAACCCAGCAGAAAGACAGATGTACTCGAAGTACCTTCCTGACATTTTTTGCAAGTAAAACTAGAAGTAAATGGGGGGATAACAAAACAAACCCCCACCCCCCAAAAAAAATTGTTTTAAAATGATGGGATATTGGCTTTCATTTTCTGCATGACTTGGGGGCTGTCTTTCCCGTTATCAAGTAATAAATTATGACAAGCAAGGAAATTTATGCACATGTTTCACCAGAAATAGTATGGACAGCAGTAACAAAACCTAAAAAAACAACAACACAGTGCCAGCAGGTCACACACAGAGCCCATCTTTTTACTCCCTTTTAGCCCATTTGGTATTAAAATGTCATATATACATACACTCAGGAATATATCAGAAGAACATTGTGTTAGAAGTTAGAGATGGTTTGGTTTAGTTTGAGCTGAGAGAAGTTTTATGAAAAAAACAAAACAAGATAGGGAGGCGGAAACAACAGAGAGAAAGCAAAGATGAAAAAAATATCAACAGTACCCTCCAACCTTCCCAAACCTCTCTGTCTGCCACGCCATGAATTAAGACATTGTGGGGGAAATCAGTTTATTTACTAAAGTCGTGCGATCATTACAGCATGTCTTCAGCAATGTGGTGGAAAAATCGCAGAGCTCACAGTAGTTCGGTTCATTGAGGCACGTGTTCAACAAGCTAGCGAAGATGTTGAGTCTTGTTTTCACTATTGTAGATGTTCAGAAGTGTACTGGGAAAGCATAAAGTGCACCATGGCATGTATCAGAAGAGTAGTGGGATAAAGCTTTGTTCACTGCGGCTTACAATCAGAGGGGTGGTGTTGTTAGTCTGGTGGTTAGGCCATCACTGCTGTAGCCATGAGATTACCAGTTCAAGGGCTTGAGACTCAGCTCGGTCCAACGTTGTGTCCTTGACAAAGGCACTCAACACATATTCACCCACTTGTCTTCGTTCATTCAGTGATGGACATTAAATTCAGTGGTCCAACAATGTTGGAAGAGGGGTTCAACTCAAACAATTTATTCAAAAAACATTCAGAGGTGTTCTGGAAGAGTACTGAGCTCAAATAAAGAAAATCTTCAGACAGGTAGTGGGGGAAACATTGAAGTCCATAATTACTTGCCAGTCTACACCTTCAGAGAGAGAGAAAGTATACAGCTTCACAGAAGCAATGTTTGGATCTTTCATGGGTTCATTAGCCATATTCCTCATACTCCCTCTGCACTATTAAAAACCCACGAAATGCCCTGTCTGCTTTCTCTCTATCCTAAAAACAGGCAGCTGATTAATATGCTATCCACACACCTTATATATTTTCCATAGAATCAAGAATGAAAACATGTGTTCTTGGTGATACGATTCTACACGAGATTCACAGAATACCCAAAGGAAATAAGACATAATGGACAAAGCTACAGGAGAACTCACCATTGATATCACTTTCCAGGAGGTTATCAAACATGGACCCAGACTCACAAGCCTCCACGTAAAAGACCATCTGAAAATAACACGATGCATAAGTAGAAATATCACACACATGCTGAGAAAATATGAGGATGTAAAACATATTATGCGCAAACATAATCAGAAAATAAACATGTGTGTACATGAGGAATTTCCCATTTCAGATGCCATGGAAATGTGACAAGAGAAATTGATAATATATTTTCTCACCTGCTTGTTCTTGAGTCAGCTCTGAACAGATCTTTCTCAATTGCTGGTTTTTTACAAGCTCTCAACAGACTTTTGTCACCTGTTTGTTCTTGCACAAACAAGCTCTAGACAGACTTTCTCACATGTTTGTCCTAATACTAATAAGCTCTAGACAGACTTTCTCACATGTTTGTCCTAATACTAATAAGCTCTAGACAGACTTTCTCACATGTTTGTCCTAATACTAATAAGCTCTAGACAGACTTTCTCACATGTTTGTCCTAATACTAATAAGCTCTAGACAGACTTTCTCACATGTTTGTCCTAATACTAATAAGCTCTCAAAAGACTTTCTCACATGTTTGTCCTAATACTAATAAGCTCTCAAAAGACTTTCTCACATGTTTGTCCTAATACTAATAAGCTCTCAAAAGACTTTCTCACATGTTTGTCCTAATACTAATAAGCTCTCAAAAGACTTTCTCACATGTTTGTCCTAATACTAATAAGCTCTCGAAAGACTTTCTCACATGTTTGTCCTAATACTAATAAGCTCTAGACAGACTTTCTCACATGTTTGTCCTAATACTAATAAGCTCTAGACAGACTTTCTCACATGTTTGTCCTAATACTAATAAGCTCTCAAAAGACTTTCTCACATGTTTGTCCTAATACTAATAAGCTCTCAAAAGACTTTCTCACATGTTTGTCCTAATACTAATAAGCTCTCAAAAGACTTTCTCACATGTTTGTCCTAATACTAATAAGCTCTCAATAGACTTTCTCACCTGTTTGTACTGTTTGTTTTTGTGCATGCTCTTAATGGCCTTGTGGAGATCCTGCGCTTTCAGCTGAAAAGGCATAAAAGTAAAATATTAGTTGCTTAACTAATCATTGCATGCAGTAACTGAAGCTGACATCAATCAAGATAAAGATATTGTTTTTATTATTGATCTTAATTTGGACACTAATAACAATGTGAAAACTTCATTATCCTCTTCTTCCAGACTTCAAGAGTAAAATGATCGCTATGAGTTGATTTCTTTTTCACTAATACTTCAGATGACACCTTCACAGTACTCAATCAGGGGAGGGAGGCAAATGATGAAAATTAGTATGTATAACAAGGGCAATAAAAGACTTCAGTTTAAGTTTTAGCAAGAGACACAAAAAGGAGGAGAGATAATGACAACAGGTATTTGATAGGAAAAAAGGAGCAAACCACACCAAAGCATCTGCTAACCACCCACGACCCAGAGAAAAAACAACTTAGGGAGACAAATGACAATGGGGATAAGGGAAATAAATGGCTACAGTAGAAGAAGAGATAGATTTCTACCTTTCGGAGAGAAAATACTATTTGCAGTAACAGAGAATAAACAAATGAGAGAGACAAAAGACTGAGGGGAACCAAAGGACCACGGGAGACATGTTAGAGGGAGATAAATATCCCAGGGAGACAACAGACTAAGTCGGATAAACTAAGTACGGTATGACAAGAGTTTTTATATGCACGGCAATAGTCTCCCTCTACATCAATCAAAACCCAAATCAAACCAAAGCACTATTTTTAAAATTATAAATATCTAACAGTATGAAAAAAAAATGTTCACCATATCAGTTGGAAAAGCTAGAAAGCCTGGGGCTCCATGGTCAGCAAAGTTCACAAACACACGATCATTTGGCCCACTGAAATAAATAGAATCAATTGTTTAACGAAATCTTCGTTTTCAGATTACAAAAAATAGTCAATCATTGGGGCTGTTAGAAAGTAGAGAGGATAATTACCTCAATCAATCTTATATTATATTGAAAGAGAGAGACATTAAAAGAAAACATATATTGAAAATGCTTTTCCCCAGGCGGTTTTACAGAGAATTTAATATGAGTCTCTGATTGTGGTGGAATTTCCGCATACAGACAGGAGGCTAGTCAGACATCAGGATCACCTCTCATAGAAAGATAACCTTCCTGGTTAAAGGTCAGGTTCATACAGGTAAAAAAATATTTCAAATTTTCTGAGGTTTTTGGTGAAACCCCTCACTTCAGGGAAGTCATCCTGGATAAAACCAAGAAGCTCAAAAATTAAGATCAACATCTTTAAAATGCTTTAGTCTGTCACAGTCTTGCCCCATATAACAGTCACAGTATGTGGTTATTGTATCTAGAAGTGGCCCTGCCGGAAAAGAAGGTCATATTGTAGTCATGGATGAGTCATAGGATGCAACAGTCTTTATGATGTTGTGGTCATATGATGTTATATTTGTAAAGTGGTCAGATGATGTTGTGTTCAAATGATGTTATATTTGTAAAGGGGTCAGATGATGTTGTGTTCATATAGCAGTCAAAAGATGTTAGGTTCATATCAGGAAGAGGGCATGCAGCACTCAAATCATGTGGTCATTAAGTGGTCATATGATGAAGTGATCACAGCCTGAGTTCATGTGGTGAAAAAATAAGAAGACTGACTGCCAATGAGGCCAATGCTTATGTCCAAGTAACCTTTATCAGTAATTTTTAGACAATAACTCATTAAATTCAAGGCAGACCATACTAAAATCTTTCAATCAATCTGAAAGACTTTTTTCAAACTGCATGTTTAATTTTCAAAACATGATGAAATTACTGACCTACAAGACTGAAAAAATCAGCAACCTAGATGCTTTGCTGCAATATCATTTAATGATGAGCAAGCCATTTTAAGTGAGTTCCTATTTCCCTTGACCCTCCGTCAAAGTCATACATGCATCCACTGACCTTTTGATAACCTTCCCATCTCTTCCAAGAACAGCTTTCACACCTTCAGAGTCACCGGTCAAGACCTTGAGGAATATGTCCGGGGTTACTTCCTGAAATGCAAAACAGACAAAAGTCCTGTCATACCTTCTTCTTTAATCGACAGCTGAGCCTTCTTTTAAATTGAATATGCTTCATCCAAAAACAATGATATTTTTTTCTTTCCGCCCGGGCTGGGGCGACTATCCCCGGCCTGGCGGCTCCCAAGTGGCGGATAGGGAACGGCCACTGTAATGAAGGTTAGCCGTGAATATGTTGAATAAGCAGCTCCGGACTAACTGGCGATGCTCTTACCAGGATGGGGTGAGGTGGCAGGAAGCACTACCACGTCATTAAAGGCCCTAGAAGTCCTCTGACGGGAGCATCATGCGGAAAAGGACCGCATTAAGTCCTGGCTATAGGTGGGATCCGGTTACAATTCCTCCCTGTGCTCCCAGGGCAGGTCCTTGGACCTGGAGCTGGAGTGCTGAAATCGGAGGTATTGGACCGCAAGGCGCACTCTAGAGAACCACAATACCACGTAATACTGCAATAAACGACACAAAATTTCTTTCTGCTTGGTAAGAAAACTATTACGAAGCTGAAATACTTCCATTTCTAAATTGAAAAGAATTTTGAGGGTCACGCACCCCCATTTCCAGGAACTGTCGTATGCATGTACACTCACTGAATACCATCAAAACTTTGTGATAAATATCTCATAACTGTAAAAAAACATGTACTTCCCTATTTCACTAGACATTGCAGTATTGATGAAATAAGCACATCACTACCAGCACAAATATCACATGTAAGTCAAAATAATAAGCATTTTTAAAAATAGCATATTTACAAATATTTCACTATGTCCCACAAATTCATTTTGCTTTAGATTATCTCACTTTGTCAAAATAAGCAATTCGCTATCTCAAAACATTATTACATTGTACTTTCAGAGAAGCTGTAAGCATTTCATTACGTATATTTTAAGAAGTCGATAAAACCGATATCGCTTGAGCTATGCTAAGAAATTCCCTTATTACAAGCAGTCTGCAGTTTAAGACCAGGAGTTCCCTCATAAGTGTATCATATCTTTGGGGTTACACACTTTGCCTGTGTAGTCTTTGGGCACGCCTTGGTAGACATTAGGGCCTTCAGGACGGTTGATGATGTTCCCAGGTACTGGATTCCTGCACAGAGATCAGATCATAAATAAACTTGTAATAACACATTCCACACAGAGGCAACACTCCATGTTCATCATGCTCCAGTAATGGTGTGAGTCAGACTCAAATCAAAGTCAAACTGAACCACCATCATGTCACAAAACTGTAGACAAGCTGTCAGTTACAAGTATCACCCAGCAAACATTTTTCTCCTCAAAAATGGGCAACTGCCATCTAGACAATTTTGACTGTATTAAATATAGATATGGAACAATATAATAGTTTACAGAGAAAACACAACAAAAATCTAAATAAACAAGGGTGAAATTTTCCTAGAGAGAGGTTTCCCTTTACAGAGTGCTTTGTTTTCTCAGTGAATCAAGTCCAATATAGAAGTATTTAAAACTGAGACATCATGTGAGACCTTGGCACTTACTCTTCATTGTTGGCGATATCGTCGTACATCATGACAACAATCCTCTCATCGGGTATTCCATGGCTGCGCACCACGTGGTAAGCATGGCAGATGTCAGCCTGCACAATACATAAGACCTGAGTCAGAGCTATATATACAGATGTGTGACAAGTCAAATTATATGTAGTTGAGTACAAGTGTCATATAAATCAAGAGTATGTATGTGTATAAATGGGTCACAAGCAATGCAGTGTACGTTAATACATAAGGCACAAGTACATACATTGCATAGGTAATTATTATGTAGATGCGCCACATGTGTGTCTAGACGTGAGGTCACAAGTTCTGTGTTGCGTGTTGATTGCAAGTATCACTAGTCCAACTATCATGATGTCTCAGAATAAGGTAACATCAATATATAGAGAGAGACACATTATAATGCTGAAAAGAATTCTTAAGATCTTATGTTTCCCAATAAGATGAAATTGTTCAAGAATGCTATCAGGTTTGCTGGGGTGAGAATAACGACAGCCTAATAACTTAGATTGTAAAGCACATTAATGTTATAAAACTTACTGGTGCCACTGTTGGATGGGGATTCAAGCTCTACAAATGTTGATTATTTCTTATTTTACTGAACAATAAGCCATGAAGCCATCTATTGGACTTTGTGGGAGAGGAAATTTAACCTTTTCGTGATTTAGATTTCCACACAACTGCAGCCAATCAAAAATTTTAATTCAAAGGTCTACTTAACCCTTTAACTGCCAAAACTTCTTTCTTGTAGCCTAACTAAAAGGTAATGATAGTCTCGGACCTGGCAGCGAAGGGGTTACGTGATCATGTGTTAACCGTTTTCATTACATAAAACTACAGCGAGCACCTAGCACACCACTGTGATTGGTCCAAATATAGATGACGTATTTCCGCCATCTATTTTTGTCGTTTTCCAGGGCTTCCCTCGTCAATTGACTAGATCTCACCGCGGCGGGCCCGCTTTGCCATAGCACGCGACGGGCTACGTCTGAGAAAACATGTGTGCTTCTTGGCTACGTCACTAGGTTTCATCCCCAACTGGGGCTGTGCATGTGTGTGAGTGTGTGTGAATGCGCACACACTTGTTTATGTTCATGTGTGTGTGAGTACAACTTTGAGGAGAAGGTTAATTTATGGAACAAGAATTGCCGAGATTGTTTATAAAAGATACGCAGAGGCTACGTTCACGGCACTCAAGCATCCACTGCCAGTTTAAGTAAGCCGGTTTCAGTCAGTGATGTAGATATTTAATATCTCTATATCTAATATTTCCTTCATCTCATGGGACGGAACACTTGAAGATGGCCAAAATATTAAATATACAGTCGAACCTGCCTTAACGGAATCTCCCCGCTTCCCCCTTGACATATTCCTCTTTAATTACCTGTATAAAACGGAAACCTGTCCAATGCGGAAACGGAAAGAAAAATCCGCTCCCTTCCGAGGGTTTCACCTGTCTAAGACAGAAAATGCTTTGCCTGCTCAGCTATGATTTGAAACAAAACGCGCAAGTTGGTTCTGCCAGCTCTACACCGCCATGGCCATGCCTAGGCATGGAAGGGGAGTAGGGGTGTAATTTGGGGGTAGAAGTTACCCCATAATATGAGCCCTGAGCGATGCAGACACAGTGATTATTCTCACCCGCGGTGAGGATAAACTGGATATTATTCTCACCCGGGGTGAGAATAAAATTTCATACTATTCTCACCCCGGGTGAGAATAACGACAGCCTACTATTCTCACCCGTTTTTTTCGTTTCGGGCATCATAGGACCCCTGTCACTGAGCGCTCCAGACGACAAAACTCGCCTCCCTCCCTCTCTCACTCCGCTGAGCGTGCGAGGCGACTAAAATCGAGAACGGGCGTGCCAGCTCTCGGGCGCAGGAGGCGACTATTGTCGATTTGGGGAAAAAAAACTTATCTTTTGACCAAATAGCGTCCCCTTTTGTAGCTTCAGTGTTAATTTATTGGTTCTGTAATGGAAAATTTTACTCTTCAATGGTTTAACCAATCAAAATTGAGAAAAAAATAAGCCTAGGGTCAAGGCACTGCATTCCTTAAAAATAATCGTGGGTTCTGCTAGGGATAACAATTAAACATGTTTTTTTGTGTAGTTAACAAATGCCAATTCTAACTTTACAAAAGACAAACTACAGTAGTCTCCGCCTAAGATCCCGGTGCTCGGGAGCAAGGAAATGCGGGATCCTAGGCGAACCGGGATCTTATCCGACAAACCAAGGGAAGAATCTATGGTGACTCATGTTAAGGATCACAATCGGTAAAATGGTCTTCCTCCACTCTAAAATGAACTGACGTGACCACTTGGTGGGTTTATGACGTATGGCGAGCAAAGAGTGGTTAACCTTGATGATCTATCACAGGTCATAGTGGGATGGGGCGATGAGGCGTGCTATTTTCACTTATTATCCTATCATTAGCCTGAAGATCTATGCTTCCAGTTGCCCCTCCCCCTTACCTGTCAAAAATGTATAGCTTTCCATCTCTGACCGAGTCCCCCCCCCCCAACCGCCTTTGTCGTTACACACCATTACGTCTGCCTCTTTTGACTGTTCAGCTTGTCGCCTTTTCATGATTCATGGTCATGGTACTGGTAACTGGTAACTGGTAGACTAGCCTACCCTACTGTACAACGTCTCTTAGAACTAGATCTAGATCTAGAATCTGGATGATAGAGAGGTAAAATAAATTATGAATTATGGAAATCAGTTTCCAAACTTTTACCTGATGTCGATAATTATAGTAGCCGTTGGATCCCGCCACCAGCAAAACCCAGTGTAGTTCTTCTTGGCACAGCACACTTGAGAAAAATGGCAGCAAGGTGCACAACAGAAGCGTCACAGCCTTCATTTCAATCAGTTTTCGTTTCCAAGGATGTTTTTTTCCGTATCTCTGGCTTACTTTTTGGTCAAAGCTTCATCGGTACTACGATAACAGAATGAAAACGTTGTGATTCAAAATTCGACTGAAGTCAAAGATCAATCTTATGGACAACGGATTGGCCAAGCCAAGTACTAACTCAGAACGTCGGGGGGCACTGACTGACTGATTGGGAACTGGGAAGGAAACTCCAAGGCAGGGGCTTTCCAATAATAATACTGTGATTGTGATCACATGAGATTGAGAGAGCCTGTCATGTGACTTTGTTTATCTTTCGAGCACAAAGACTTAGTAAACATTCTACATCGTGCACAACTATTGGCGCAGATTTCAGTTTCCGGTTGCCATTCATGCCTGGCAGGGCAGGTAGGAAGGAGAATTGTTACTACATCATCATTTACATCGGCTTGTATGGATTTGGTTAGGCCTAGGTAGCACTTAAAGACACACCAGTCGAGTTGACCGAAAAAAGTCGAATAACGCAATCTACATCCAGCACAATGTTAAGTTCAAATAAAAATTACATTCTGTGCTTGCTGTTGCCTTCTAACTTAAATGGTTGCTCTCTCAGTAGGTGTCTGACTTTTTTGTCGAACTACGTTTTATATAGACTATACTACTGATCAAATCACCTGCGATGAAGAAATTACTGGCCTTGGTAATAATAACAATAGGCCTAATAATAATAGATAATAATAATAATATAATAGTAATAACAACAACAACAACAACAACAACAAAAGATAAAAAACATTAACAGCAACAACAATAATAGTATTCATAATACCATCATCATCATCATCATCATCATCATCATCTTCATCATCATCATCATCATCATTATCATCATCATAATAATAATCATAATCATAACAATTACAATCATAATAATAATAACAATAACAATAATGAACAGTCACAGGTCAACTACAGATACGAAAAGATGGAGTATCACAATACCGAATAAAATAGATAAGACGGAGG
>NW_004797570.1:99869-102369 GCF_000002075.1 Aplysia californica | reverse complement strand
AGACCAATAGCGTTACCTGAGATGTTGTTTCAAACATAACACACTCTGAAGGTCGCCCGACACCCGTGGTTGACGTAAATGAAGGGGCCAGCATAGCCGAAAGAGCTTCCGAGTGTGCAGCGGGAGCGTGAGCGCCTATTAGTCACCCTCATCCCCGTCACCAAGTTGGCTCCATCAACGACCTGGGAGGCGAAGTGGTACCCCCAGCTGTCTAAAGGGATGGGCTGACATGTTTCAATTTGTCCAGTGACTGAAATAGACGGAGATGGCATTTGACGTAAAAAAAGGTCAACTTTTAGTCTTATGTTACACTGTATGAAACAAACACACACACACACACACACACACACACACACACACACACACACACACACACTCACGAAATCACACTCTCACACACATACACACACGTACGTATACAGTGGAACCCATATATAACAGGCTCGGTTGTAACAGGGATCAGGTAACAACAGGAATTTTTAAAAATCCCAGTTATTTCCTACTCTTTGTCTCTATTAAAAGTTATCGGCAATAACAGGGCCTCATCAGAGCCCAATCGGTTATAGCAAGGACAAAGGCTCGTAAACAATGTGTAAAAAAAAAAAAAAAAGAGAGAGAGAGAGAGAGAGAGAGAGAGAGCAAGCGCATGCAAGCCACGCCGCTGCAAGCTCACGCAGCGGGTGAAGCGACAGAGGGCTACAATGTGCTGCAGACTTTGATCAAGGCCTAAGCCTAGCTACACCCACACATAAATGTGTCATTCGCTGGCCTGCCATATGACCGTGAGAGAGGGGGGCATATGCCAGAAGCCAACTGGTTCCCACTTGTGCCTCTCATTGAAAAAAACCCAACAACAAACAAGCAAAGAGAAAGGACAAAAAATCAGGAAAAAAAAATTAATTACCCCCCAACATATAATAATGATTACCTGTACCAAAACCCCTGTTCGTGGTTACTTGTGGCAAGGGAAACTACCTATAAATAAATAAAGCTGGATTAGTCCACAAATGCTTACTTCCCTTGCATTTCTGATTTAATAGAGATCGGATACAACAGGACTTTTTCTCTGGTCCCACCATCCTTGTTACAACAGGTTTCCACTATCTCTATATAAAATATTAATTATGCACTGTGTATAATATTAATATGTAGCCTACACACAGTCGAGGCTGGTCTAACGGCCACCTGTATTAGACAATCCCCTTTACAAAAACAGCTACTTCTCTTTTCTCCCTTGTGTGTTTTTTTCTTTTGGGTGACACAGTGTAAGACAACCGGATCAAGACGCCACTTTTCATCTCGACGATGAGTTGCGGCAGTGGCCGTTTTAAACAATTTCGACTTCCAGATTTGAAAGCCAAAAAAATGAAAATAAAACTTTTCTCTTCTAAAGATCTTAATTTCATTATTGGGGCTCTAGATTTTGTTGCGTCAGTGGATGACTGCAACTGACGAGATGGAACATACAAAATAACATACATGTAGGCCTATAATAATATTATTATTAATAGCCCTCTATTCATGTAATACTTTTTGAGTCTGCAATAGGTAGAAACACTTGAAACACTAACAAGTGAGGCCTGATACAACAAGGGAGCCCGCCAACCACTTTCTTGCCGGTTTCTCACAAAATACAACAAACAAATGAACAAAACACTCTAGTAACAGCATTGAACCAACAAACAATAAACAAACCTTGATATACCCCCCTCCCCACAAGACTCACAGCGACTGAAAATAAGGCAACTGAAACGATACTAAAAAGAGCTGAACAGTTTTTAAAACCCCCCAACTAACAACAACTAAAACAACAACGACGACAACAACAACAACAACAACAACAACAACAACGAAAAACCAACCACGACCAAGCGGCGAAGACTACCCCCACAAAAAAAACCCACCAAAAAAATAAATAAAAAATATCCAACAAGAAGCAAGCAACAAACAAGCCAAAACAAATAGCTTTAAAAATGTATACAAGTAACTGCCAGGTCAACATGCAACACAAGAAACAAAACGAAACCACACCACCATCACCACTATTACCAGCACAGCAGCAGCAGCAGCAGCAGCAGAAACAGCAGCAGAAAACCCTACAACATCAACATTAGCAGCTATGTGTTAGCAGAGATGTTATTAGAGGATGTTTGTTTTAGTAGAGGTTTTACGGCGCTCGCAACTGCATACGGTCATATGAGTGCCAGAAGACTAGAGGTGTCACAAGAGTCTGAATAGAGTAACAAACATAAAAAAAAGGACGGGAGATAAGGACGATAGATGTTTGTTAGGAAAGAAGAAGCAAACCACACCAGAGCACCCGCCAACCACCCCTATTAGAGAATAACATACAAAGAAAAAAAGGAGGAGAGATCGATAAGAACAACATAATGATAATAATGATAACAATAATAATAATGATAACGATAATAATAACGATAATAATAAAACAATAACAACAATAATGATTAAAAATAACAACAACAATAATAATAATAGC
>NW_004797570.1:96578-98378 GCF_000002075.1 Aplysia californica | reverse complement strand
AGAGAGAGAGAGAGAGAGAGAGAGAGAGAGAGAGAAAGAGAGAGATTGTATGAACGAAAAAGAGAAAAAACTGGGTCTCTAAGAAGGGTAATCCAATTTCAGTCGCAAACAGCTAAACTAAATGTTTTCCAATAGAATGATTGGGTTGATGAGTAAAGATTTTTGGGGTTTGTGTGAGTAGGCCCTACATGAGTTGTGAATTTACAGACACGCAGATACGCACTAATGAACACCAGCTCTTAAAATCTAGGTGTGCAATTATTATACCTGGTTCACTTTTAGCATTAAATAAAATAATAATAATAATGAACGGAACACCCCCCTTCCCCCCACTCCCAAGAATTCAAAAAGACAAAAGTAACAGATTTTGCACTTTGAAAATCTTTGAGTCTGACTTTGTGAAAACAATAGACACATTAGAAACAATTTTGCTTTTTGCTGTCGTTAGTCTTGGCTTTCTATTTTGCACCTGTTCCTCTAAAATAAAAAAAATAAATACCCCCCCCCCCCCCACAAAAAACTAGGCATCAACGTAGCCTACCATATAAAAATAGCTGGCCTCAAAGTTTCTGGGTTTTCACTTAGAATGTTTACTTGATGCCGAATTTGTCGCGCAAATCTCGATGGTTTAGGGGTGGAGTGCGGTTGACTTGATTTGGCCTTTCCAATTCCCCCCGGTCCCCCACAAGAAAATACCGCAGAGGGGGGTAAGATCAGGTGATCTGATTGGCCACCCAACAGGGTGTTTAAGAGCAACCACAACCACATGCTCAATGAAACGTTCCTTAAGATTTCTCACTTCAATCAGACTGTGAATAGGTTCACCACCTTGTGCCCAACACACACACTAGACCGGAACTGGAACAACTTAGATCTATTGATTTAGCTGTCTGTGGACTGGAAGTGGATCGTCATCTGTGGCAAAATCTCTGATCTTACTAATCTCAGTATAATTTGCAGATAGATTTGTCCATTCACATTATGCTGGAAGAACAGTGGGACCTATGATCACAACATTTCTACAGTCCTACTCCGACAGTTATTTTCTCCCAGCTTGCTTTCTGGTCGAAGTTGAAAACTGGAGGGAGCCTACTGGGGGGTGTACTTCTCCTTAATTGTGAGTGTTGACTTCGACATTCAGTGCAAAACCAGCTTCATCCCCAACATAAAAGTTGTGAAGAAATCTGAGATCCTTGTAAAGAGATTATAAATATGAATATTCTAAGGTTGTTGGATCCTTTGTACACCTTCCCAACAGGTTGTTAAAGAATTGTTGTCTCCTCTCATGATAAGCAGGTAGAAGTACATATCGAATGTGCATGTAATATGGATGGGAACAGTGGCAGGGTAAGTGAAGAACTAGAATAGAAAGCTCCAGCGCCCCCACCCCCACCCCACCCCACCCCACCCCCAACTTTTCCCCTACGTAAATGCATATTTCTAAATCAACTAATTAACAAAATAATCAGTGGAAACAATTATGAATGCTTTAGAACCCCTGGCCTCTAGTTGCATGCAATGAACACACGCATTTGCTCGTTTATCCAATCACTGTTGTCACTGCTAACAACGATGGTAATCTAACAGGCAATTGTTATGGCTTTAGGGCTCGGTAAAGTATGAGTAATTCCAACGGTCCTTTCTTTATGGAAACTCTTCTTGTAAAGAGGTAAAATATCTTTATAGACAAAACTCAGGGGAAACAGTAGAAAAAGAAGAAAAGAGGTTCATAGTCGGCAAGCTCTGATAATGGGGTGAAACTTTATAACACTCTTTCCCAAACAGACCCAACAGCCGACA
>NW_004797570.1:93272-94589 GCF_000002075.1 Aplysia californica | reverse complement strand
ACACACACACACACACACACACACAAGCATTCACACTCATAATCTAGGTTTTCCTTCAAATCGAGGAAATCTTTCCTCAGAACTCAACCTACCTTTATACCCGAGCCCCTCCCACATTTTGATCTACTTTCCTTCACTGGATAGTGACCAAGGTATTCAACAAGTTATCCGATCGACGGAGGCTGAGCACAATCCAACACCGTGAATTGTAATTGTAAATGGGCTGATTCATCAATGTCATGCTCATTACTGTGCCTGAACTGCAACAGGGAACTGCTGCTTTTTCTTTCCTAGTCCTTACTAACGTCATTTTCCCTCTACTTCTTTTGTATGTTTGTCACTCTCTTGTGACCCGCTATTTTCCGGGTGCCTTGATAGTAGATCAGCAGACTTTATGCTGTACACTTGAAGCTAGAGAGGTGAGCTGAGTAAGCCTGATTCCCTGTAAGGACTTCTCTTTTGACATCCACCCCTTGACGCTCATATGACCTTATGCAGTTGCGAGCGCCGTAAAACCTTTACTAAAACAAACAAACCAGCACCGTGTCTTTTTGCACTCGAGACCCCTACTTTGACAGACCACAAGTCTCTCTCTCTCTCTCTCTCTCTCTCTCTCTCTCTCTCTCTCTCTCCAAGACATTGATGTTATCTTCGGATATGGCAGTCCTCGACCTTCCAAAGTGGGCTTTGTTTCGATGGAGGCTTGTTCCATGTGTTCAATACATTTTTCATTGTCTTTTCCAAAATTGCTTCTTTTTTATTGTGGTTCTCGAAAAGCATCTCTTGCTCTGCTTGCAAACTTTTTGTTTCTTCGAACTATCCAATTACAAAGGCTCTTTGGTCAGTGCTGGGCTGGACCATTGTAAGGGTCAGTATATAAATTAATGTAACAATAGAAACTGATGGGTACGAAGAGTTAAAATTCAAATCTTTTGAAGGCAATAACTTAGTTCTTGCTTAAATCGTTTACGAACTTGATTTTTTCATCACAAAAAAAGGGGTGTTTCACATGAAGAAAGTGAACCAACCACAATTTAATACCCCAGTTTCATGAGGACAGTGCACAATTAAATGTAAATCTGAAATTATGATTTAAGGAGCAATAAATGTTATAATACTTGTTTTGACTTGATACACAGCTTTTTGCTGAAAATCCAACAGTATAGAGACCTCAACACTTTTGAAATTGATTTTCCCCTGTAGAAATAGAAGTTGACAAATAAAGAGAGACAGACTAATCAAACAATAGTAGTGTGCGTATATAAGCGTATGTGTGTGTGTATGAGTGTGTGTGTGTGTGTGTGTGTGTGTGTGTGT
>NW_004797570.1:89787-92991 GCF_000002075.1 Aplysia californica | reverse complement strand
CACCCCCACCCCCCAAGAACAGAAAAGCAACAAAACAATTTAAAAACAACAAAATAACAAACAAACAAAACAAACACAAAAAAAAAAAAAAAACAAAGACCCCAAAAAAACCAAAACCAAAACCAAAACCAAACCAAAAGCACAACAAAACCGCCATTTCCTCGTCAATATTGCAGTATCGTTTCAAAATTGGTCGCTTTTAAGCACATCCTGTTTTTAGAAAATCGAAGGTAAAGTTTTTGGCCCCTGTGCAGTTTCTTTGAAAGACAAGAAGAGTTTTCTCTATAACAAAACAAATAAAATATACACACCAATGAAACCAAAATTCTCCTAGCAATGCCCACTTTTAGTGTAGGTCAAGATTTCTGAAAACCCCCGAAATCTGGGTTAGCACGATTGTCCTTAAAAGCGACCAATTGTTTTTTTTGGTGGGGATTTGGGGAGTAGGGATTTGGGGGGAGGGGGGGGGGTTGTCTTAAAAGACACTTTTCATAACAACAGGATGAGCAGCCTCTCAAATAATGAAGAAAAAAATCAAAACAAACGCAACAAAAACAAACGCCCCCACCTCCCCCCCCCCCAAGAAAACCCCATAAAACGTGTCATTGTTTATGGTGTATTGTGTTTGCTTTATATCTCTTCCCATCTCTTGTCTTTCTCTCACAAACAAGCCGGATGCTACACGTTAACAAGACTTAATCTGGCTCCAGTAGGGCGTTGTAGTCATACACAGGCGTACAGAAAAACCTAGACGAAACAAATCGCCATCTGTTTCGAGTTTTGTCGCTCTCTATTTTGTGAATGCGGCTAAGAAGGACGTGGGCGATTCTGTTTCCCAAGTTGACCTAGCTAATGTGAGACGAATGCTATTTATTATTTTTTTGTGTGTTTTACGGCGTCCGCAACTGCAAAAGGTCTTATGAGCGCGGGGGACACATTAAACATTTTCAGTTGATAGGAAATTTTAGAATTTTGCCCCGTAGGGTGGCGGCCAAAGCCTACCCTTATCGATTTTGGACCACCAACGTGCGCAACTTGCACACGGGTCCTCCGGGTTTCTTCGCCATTGTCCGAAGAGGCTAGGTGTAGATCTTTCCTACCATAAGATCAGGGGTGTGGTTGAAAGACAGCAGTAAGAAAGAGCCGAGGTGTAACTGTACAAAGGCTGCAGAAAGAGTCAGGAGCCCAGAAGAGGTAGCAAATGAGGAGAGAGGGTGGGGTAGGAAAGTGGAGACGAAAGCAGACCACATAACCTTGTTAAAGAGCAGGAAAGTACAGGGTGATCTCACAAAATCTGTCCAACTTTTGTTTTCAATATTTCGCACAAAATTTGTACTAGAATGTTGTAATTTGGAACATATATAATTTATTCAAATTGAATTTGTTTGACTTAAAATTCACGTTTCGAAAACGGACATGGCTTTTATAAAAAAAAACTCTTAAAAATGCAAAATGCACGAATTTAAAAGATCTTGTAAAGAAAGCCATGAAATAATTGGTTTGTTTTTTTACTTTCTTTTTATTCTTAAAATCTAATCTTTCCATCTCTGTAACCTTTAAACAATATTTCTTTTCTCCTGGAGAGTTTAAAAAAAATATTTTTCAAATTCTGGAATTCCTTGAACCAATGGCCTATAATCACGTCCTTTGGACTCGACACATTTTAACGCGTCGTTCGTAATGTTCAGTGGTGGCCAAGCACAAGGATCCACTCAACCATTAGTACTCAAAGCCACACACACTGTACACCACTTACAGTATGAAGCTGGTTCTAGAGACAATTAGGGGGGGGGGTGAGGTTGCCCCAAAAAACATCATTTGTGGAGTTGATATAACCTGAAAGGTGAATATGGGCTTTGCCAAGGAACCCAATGTTATAGAGGGAATGTTCACGTTTTTCAAGACGATTGAGGAATCATGAACACATTGCTATCCTCAGATAGCTTTTTGAACGGGAAAATGGTACAGTCGTAGATGAAGATCTGCCTTGGGAATGTGGACCGTTGAGATGTAGGAAAGTCATTGCTGCAGACATCGTCTACGGACAGACATTTCATGGGGCTCATCTACTGAATTCTGCACCATGGTGACGTTTAAAGGGGTTTGAACGGTGTGTGTTTGACTAGAAGTGGTCGTAAGGACCATTTCCACCCTTGGCATCAATTAAAGTAGGCCTCAAGGGCACTTTAACATTATTTCCGTACCGTGTGCGCAACTTACGAAATGAGTTGGTGCTGAGGAAATTTTCAATACAAAAGGCTCTCTGCTCTTTATTAATCCAAACCATGATCGCAGGAGGCAAAGGAAACTTGAGAAAAACTATCCGCCAACTTCTGTTGGCCTGTTTAGACAACTGTAGTTAGCAATATGGCTTAAACGTTGGGATTTTTAGTTGTAGGCTTAATGCGAGCTAGTGCTTCATGCTACAAAAATAGGGACATAGCTGAAAATAGGTTGTTTTTTTCATGCGCTTGGAAGAGCAAAATTATTATGGGGATTTATCTAAAATGATTCTCAAACAAATTCCTTATGACTTCCAAATGCTGTGTACAAATTTGAAACGCAAAACTTCAGTGCGGAGGAAAATATTAACAAAAAGGTTGTATAGTTCTTTTCTTTGGGTGGATCATATCACACAGTATATCATAGAAGAAAATTTGAGAGAAGAAAAATTTCCGTTGCTATCCAAATTCGAACCCACAACCTATTGATTGAGAGGCGAAGGCCCTAACCTCTAGACCACGAGAGCTCCGTCTCGAGGATATTGACTTTGCCTATATCAGACGAGGGTTATCTTTAATCATACTAAACTCCCGGATGGAGTTAAAAACGTTCTTACCTTTCTATTTCCTTTTTAAAACAAGCATTAGGAATGGGTTGTTTACAAAAACTAAACAAAACAAAACATAACAAACTAGGATGGTGTCACAGTCAATCAGGAGCTGCACCAGCTTAATGAAAATTCAGATTGAACACAAGGAAATTTCAATTCTCAGAAGTGTAAGAGGAACTGGATGTCTGTGATCCTGATGATGATGAAGCAAATTTGTCAGTGAATTTGTTTATAACTTTCTTGTCTTTGTGTTGCTTAGTTGGGGAAGTGGTTGGCCCAGACAGAATTTGCTGAGTACAGTGACTGCCATATAAACTAGATCTCTCTCTCTCTCTCTCTCTCTCTCTCTCTCTCTCTCTCTCTCTCTCTCT
>NW_004797570.1:83003-86929 GCF_000002075.1 Aplysia californica | reverse complement strand
TCTGCCCCCTCTCATGCACCCCCCCTCACTGCCCGCCCCCTCTCTTCACACACAATTGAAACACTAACAACTTGCCCTAATCCTTTCTTCCTCGGCGAGCTTTGTAAGCAGGCCCACATCATAATTAAAAACGCATTTTCGACCTTCAGGCGCCAATACTTAATCTCCACACTCTCCTGGGGCAATGAGATTAACGCTTACAACAACGCTGAAAGAAACCCCATAATATGTAAACATGATATCACTGGATGATCTGTGTGAATGTGCTGGTTGGTATTGAACCATACAAAAGTTTCAGAACAAGAATAACATCATTTCCGCTTTGCCCACTGAGCAGTTAAGGTAAGCTTCTGACAGTTCTGTGAGCGTTTTATGTTGTTGTTGTTGTTGTTGTTGTTGCTGTTGCTGTTGGTGTTGTTGTTGTTGGTGGTGTTGTTTTTCTTCTTCTAGCGTGTGTGGTGTAATGTTTCTTTTCGAACGTGCATGGAATTTGAATGCGGAGTTGGAAAGATACCCTGATTATCAAGGACCTTAGAATACAATTTTTATAATCTCATTTTTGATCAACTATCTCCGTCTTTGTGCTGACCCCATCCCACTCCCACACACATCTGGTGGCCCTCGTGGGAAAAGGCGAAGCAGCTGGCCTGCTAAGCCTGGTGTTAATTGTGCCTCTGTTTGTATAAGCATTCAAGACTAATTAACTTCTAATCAGCTACGATTTATAAGGCGGTTTCATTCTTTTTCTAAATTATCTGTTTATATATTCACATATTTATCTCCTTTTTTATGCCTTTGTTGTTTTTCCATCCTTCTTTCCTTTCTTTTATTCATTCTTCCTTTTTTTCTTTCTTTCTGAATTTTCACTGCTTTTGTCTTACTTGCTTATTGATTAAAATTTTCTACCCAAGGGGGAGGTGGGGGTTGGGGTGGGGTGTGGGATGGGGGTGGGGGTGGGGGCAATAACTATTTTGTGAAATGATTGTGCCCCCTCCCCCCGCGCCTGAAACAGTATTGAAATTTTCATGACATACAAAATCGCACGAAAGAGACATTATTGCGCCCCTGTGTTGCGTCATTTAAGTAAGGTTCCATTGGTCGAAAATGGAATTGTTACAATTGTATTAACATGTGTATGCCAGAAAATGAATAACGAGAAGAAAATACACTTTCTTTTTCGTCTTAAATTTTTGGAATCAGACAGCTTCTGAATTTTTCTGTTTCTGTCTGTATTACCTGTATTGTCCTGGGCAACAATGTCATTGCACACCTGACAGGTCCATAAGTGCTCAGTTCCCCCAGCACCAAAGCCTGCAAGGTATCTAGTACTGATTGTTCCTATTTTTGACTGAATTTTCCTAAGCTACCTTAGATCAGGGGTGTGGCTGAAAGACAGCAGTAAGATGGAGCAAAGGCGTAGCAGTAAACGGGTTGCAGAAAGAGTCAGGAGCCCAGAAGAGGGGGTCAAAAGGGAGGGGGGGGGGTTGTGAAAGTGGAGACGAAAGCAGACGATAGAACATGGTTAGAGAGCAGGAAAGGAGGTGAAAGAAGATCATTAAAGAGATGAACATTTTCCGTCGGTGTCCGGTTTCGTAAGTTATACTTACATTTCTCCTACTTTCGGTTTGCTTTGAGCAGAATAATACATTTTATAATTTAAAAAAAAAACACACAAAAAACCGGTTCTGACAATAAGAAAAAAAGGAATACTGCTACGAGGTCTCCACGGGTGTGTTTTACAACTATAATGTCTTCGAATAGCACACGCATTGTCTTCATATTTCCTTCGTATCTTTAAAAGAATGATCAATTCTCTTTTGTAATCGTTTCAGGGATAGCAACGCACCGGAGAGACGATGGCTGCCATGAAGTCTCTACTTCTCCCACTGATCCTGGCTCTTTTATTTCCGGTGATAGAGGCTCAAACCGGGATTTTGTGCACATTTATTTTCCTCATTGAGCCCTTCTTCGGTAAGGTTTTCTTTCTTGTCTTTATGTCCGTGCCCACCCAATAAAGGACCGGCGTCTGTGGTGTAGTGGTTAGCCGCTTCGCTGTCGCACGCAGAAAACCCGAGTTCGATTCTCGTGTGGGGAGAAAATGTTGTCGAGTTTCTCGCGTCTTTACGCTGGGACCTTGTATCCCTGTAAGCCCACTATGTTGATCTTGACAGGCAAAGTCCTATACTATCTAACCTGAGATGATCAGGGCGAAAAACACTAACACGAAAACATAAAAAACCCAACAGCTGGTCGCTATTTGTTTGCGTAACAATTTGTATTTTGATGTTAATTTGCTTCGTACAGACGATTAGTACAAAGGGTTTTATGAGGATGATGTTAACGCTTAGAACTTTACACAGTAATGCATTAACACGTTCGCTGCTGCTGCTGCTGCTGCTGCTGCTGCTGCTGCTGCTGCTGCTGCTGCTGCTGCTGCTACTACTACTACTACTACTACTTTGTATTCGTCCATCCCTGTGTTTTAGGTGATTTCTTACGTTTAGGTAATTCCCCTTCCCCTCTTTTTTCTCCCACCACTCTGACGCTGACATAGCCTGCACTGGAGGAAGCAGCCCGGTTGCTACTTTCATAGACTTTGTGCAGTCTATTTTCTGTGCTAACTCCTGATTCAGGTAAGATAACAGGTTTTGCTTTAACATAATATTTTGAACTTCTCATTTTGTTTCACGGCTTCAAGGCCCTTAGTGAGTTGCGAGTAGTTCGAGGGTTCTAAGGGTAGGTCCTGCTTCTTTACTTTCCATCTATCTATCTATCTATCTATCTATCTATCTATCTATCTATCTATCTATCTATCTATCTATCTATCTATCTATCTATCTATCTATGTCTCTCGGTCTGTCTCTCTGTCTGCATCTATCTATCTATCTATCTATCTATCTATCTATCTATCTATCTATCTATCTATCTATCTATCTATCTATCTCTCTCTCTCTCTCTCTCTCTCTCTCTCTCTATATATATATATATATATTGTGTGTGTGTGTGTGTGTGTGTGTGTGTGTGTGTGTGTGTGTGTGTGTGTGTGTGTGTGTGTGTGTGTTGCGGCCCCCTTAGAGCGTCCATTTCCGGGTTGCTCTCTGTGGCGTGTCTTTTTTTCTAGTTTGCACACTGTTTTTCCACGTACCGTGCGTACTTTTCCGACCAACAGCGCTTATTATTTCTAGGCCTGAGCATTAATTATACGATTTCTCGGACACTTGAATAAACATACAGGCCTCGTATTGAACGTCTAGCTCTTACTTGCCAAATTCAAGGCAGACGAGGTAGGGGTAGACCCAGAGTAACTTACTTGGAAAGCCTAAATAGATGGGTGAGGCTGGGGTCAGAATAATGTAGCCTTTTTTTTTTTTTAGGGCATGCGAGCAAAAGAATGAATGGCGAATCGTAATCTCCGATGACTGCTGCAGATATTATGACACTTGATGAAGAAGATGACGACTAAAGCCTTCTAGGGATTTGGCTTTCTATAAAGTCACATGGCAAGCAATGTTATTCGTTATCACATCGGTTTTGTTTCGTTACCCTTTTGGACTTTTAAACAATCACTGATACGTCTTCGTCGCATGTCTTTTCGATGTGAGGATCAGACACCGTGCGCACACACAACGCACTCATAAACATACATTCATACAATCACGACCATACACTCGTAAGCACATTCGCACATTTTAAAATAGCGTAAAAATGTTGCCCAAAACTGTTTAAGTCGACAGATTTTAGCGGCATAGTATAGAGCTGATAAAACCTACTAGATCTAGATCTACATGTAGTCGTCTACTCAGGCGTACAACTTATTCGTTCCATCAAGCATTTCTAAGCGCGCAGCATAGACCTATAATTAGCCGAGACTGCGCACGGGCTACGCCAGCCCTCCCTTCCCAGCCAGCGCACTAGGGCAGACAGTA
>NW_004797570.1:78200-80524 GCF_000002075.1 Aplysia californica | reverse complement strand
TTATTATTATTATTATTATTATTATTATTATTATTACTATGATGATGTAAGTACAGTTGTTAAAAAAATGAAACACTGCTTTACCCTCTCCTGCAAACTTTTGCCCTTTGAACTCTGCTCATACAGCTTGATGACGAAGTAAATTCTTTTTCTCAACAGGGAAACTCGAGAAAGGGCTCCTAAGGCGTGTTCAAAGGATAGTCCTCCATTAAAAATATAAACATATATAGGCGATCAAAATCAAAACAAAGGTTCAATTTTTGATAGTGTATAAAATCTAGTCTTTTAAGTCTTTACTCTTTATCTTTCACGTGGGCAGTACTAAGTACTCTGAAAAGTAGGTAATGTTATAAAAATAACATTTTGGAGTTTCAGTAAGTGTTCACAGCACCAATGTGACCCCCCCCCCCTTTTAGAAAATTCTGATTATTCCCCCAACCACCAGGCAGATTTTTTTTTTTTGGGGGGGGGGATTTTTTATAGAGTTTAGGCCAGTGTTTACTTAAAATGGCCCCAACTTGATCATTATCACCCAAAAGAGACGGTACCTCTAATTTAAGATAAGAAAAAATCAAGCCATCGGCATGCTCAGCGCACTGCTGTTGCGAGGACTTTCAACGTCAGGCAGCAGTCAGCACAATGACTATCACTATCAGCCAACTGAGACGTTGTGAATTGGTCTATCCAAAACCGACCCAGAATTGGCCGTCCAAGGGTAACAATGCCCTTATCAAGAACTATTATTATCAGGACAGAGCGCCTGAGGAATCGTTTCTTTTACTCGTCAGCCGGGCATACTGTTTGTTGTTGACCGTGGGAAGTCAAGTTCGAAGTTATGGTGCCTACATACAGACTGCGTTTACAGCCAAACCACCGCCAGGCAAGGATACACTGGTCACAGCAACACCGCCGTTGGACCTAGAGCATTGGGACACCGTCACCTCCTTGAACAATTTTTAATTCCCAGCTGAACACCACGGTGGGGATATATAAAAGTGTACAGAAGACCAAATGAGCACAACCTGCCATTTCTTCAACAACACAATCAGTCCATGACATTCCAACAGGACAATGCACCCGCACATTGTGTACTCCACTCGAAATTAAATTCTTAACAGCCCAGAATAACGTTGCTGCAATGAATCAAAGGCCTGCCATTTCACCAGATTTTAACCCAGTTGAGCACCTGTGGGGATTAACTGCGTTGCTCGTGACGTGAATCCCAGTCCTAGAGCCATTTCACAGCTGCAGCAAGCCCTCCCTGATGCCTGAAACAAAATTTTAAAGGAAGGCTCGTGTGCTCTATGTGCAAAGAGATGCACTGATGTGCTGAATGCACACGGAGATCCCACGACGTTCTGATGCATGGCTTTTGGATTTTATTCCCTCTCGTTACATTTCAGTCATAAAAGAGATATTTTTGCTAAAATATACAATGTAATCTTTTCACCTTGCTTCATCTGTGAAATACTTCCTATTTCATTATTTTTCAACAGGAGAGACGAACTGATCGAACACTTATGATGGTACTTTTCTTTTTGATCGCCAGTATATTTATTATACTTTTATCATAGCAGAATTTATGCTTCAACCCCCCCCCCCCCTTTACTCCCATCTGCTGAACTCTACAGGCTGTCGTTGTCAAAGAGGTGTAGCCTATGATGGAGCACGGGACATTGCGATTGTATCATACTTTGCATTTGTACTAACCAATTTTAACTTGATGTTCTTCAAAAGTCCATATTATCCCAATTTCTCCCAAACCCTTTATACAATGTAATTCTATTTTGCTCGACATTGTGTCTGAGAAGTGTACAGAAAAAGTTTTCTTCTTGGATCCATCACCTTTTTTTCTACACAAACAATGCCATGAATACCCAGCGGGTCTTTTCGGTGTAAAAAAAATTAAGTGAATAATCGAAACGGAGTAAAATTTCTTACGTTCTGCTCTTGTCAAGCTGAGCTTTTTTCAAATAAAACTCGTTAATATTATTATCATGCCCTTATTGATTTTTCTTTGTTTTTTTCTGGTAGATCTGTGTTTGTCAAAACAGGAGAACGGGTATTATTAGAATTTGTTTTCAAATTGTTGAAAGTTTTGTTGACTTCTTCATTTTGAATGCCATTCCCTTTCTCTGTTGACCAGGAAATGCCAGACTCATATTCTCACCCTCCCTTCCTCGCTGATACCCCCTCCCCTCCTTATCTATCTGTTCTGTCTGCCATTGTCTGTCTATATGTCTATGTGACTGTGTGTGTCTAGTGTGTGTCTAGTGTGTGTGTGTGTGTGTGTGTGTGTGTGTGTGTGTGTGTGTGTGTGTGTG
>NW_004797570.1:71355-78095 GCF_000002075.1 Aplysia californica | reverse complement strand
AGTGTGTGTGTGTGTGTGTGTGTGTGTGTGTGTCTGTGTGTGTCTGTGTGTGTTTGTGTGGGCGTCTGTCTGTCTGTCGATTTGTTAGTCTGTCTGTCTGTCTGTCTGTCTGTCTCTCTGTCTGTTTCGACTGACTCCGGATTGTTAACCGTAATTGTCCTCAAGGCTGGGCCATGTGGGAAATAATTACACAGTAATTAGCCTCTCTACTGGACATAAAGATCTACAAATACAAACTCAACAATTATATAGTCCACCCGAGGCGATGAGGACAAACATCTGTTAGGATAATAACACTTATGAAGAATCACATAAATACACAAACCTGACGAGCTGACAAAATTGTTACTATACTTATTGACGGCCGAACACTATTTCATTTCTTTTGCTCTATCTACGACAAAGGTAAGTGCTACACTATTTGAGAACAACCGGCAACAATTTTCCTGGCTTAGTTGTCATAGATTTAGTGAATTGATTCCTGTATCCCATTGATTTAGCGAAATGATTCGTCTGTCTCACAGATTAAGTGAGAGGACATCTCTGTGTTATAGAGTCTGTGAAATGACTCGTCTATCTCACATATTTAGTGAAATGACAAGTCTATCTCAAATAATTTAGTGAAATCACTTGTTTGTCTCATAGATTTAGTGAAATGGATTTGTCTATCTCACAGTTTTAGTGAAATGAATCCTCTGTTTTATAGAGTTAGTGAAATGACTCCCCCATCTCAGAGAGTTGGTGAAATGAATCCTCTATGTCATATATTTAGTAAAATGACTTCCCCATCTCATGGATTAAGTGAAATAACTCCCCCATCTCATATATTCAGCGAAATGGCTTGTCTAACTCACAGTTTTAGTGAAATGACCCGTCTGTCTCATATATTTAGTAAAAGGACCCATTTAAGTTTTAAGACGTCCATAGAAGGACAGCAAAAGTGATTTTGACTCTCGAGAGCTGCTCCATCGAAATTGTGTACTGTACATTGAAAGTAATATTATATGGAGCGTTTAAAAGCAAAAAAGACAACTTCAAAAACAAAACACCCCCCCCCCAAAAAAAAGTCATTAACAACTCGAGCACATAATTTTTTTCCTTCAAAATTCAACCACATGTACGACAAATTTACCAACGAAGAAAATCAATCAGTTTTATTTAAGAAAAAAAAAAAGAATTCAAACAAATTGGGTAAAAACGCAACACTTCACTTCTTATAAGAGCACAGCAACAGGGGCGCTATCAGCCCGTTCTGGTTTCAACAGAGAGCGATAAAAACGATGACCATCTTATCAGATGGATATCTCACCTTGCTGAGAAAGTTTAAAGAGAAGTTTGAGGAAGAGAAGGTGTTATGCTGTTGAGGAAGCCTGGTTCCAGTAAGGGTGGCCCGTACATCAAGAGTGCCCTTATACAGGTATCAACACCTTCAGTATATGACAGTAGGCATTGCCTTGTATGGTTGCAAGAAAGATGTAAGGAACGCTTTGTGTCATAAACCGAAAGCTTACAAATGAATACTCACCACATTCTCCTAACTTGAGAACCCTCAGTTATTTTCTTTGGGCTTTTTTTTACAGCTAGAGTCTACAGAAATAATCCGCAGAAATCGAACAGTTGAAATTCTGTGTTGAACGGAAGGTTCAAAGAATTGATCAAGAAACATGCCACGGGATTATTCAAAATCTTCAGCAGCGTATTCTAGGTTGTCTGAAGAGAAGTTATGGTTCACACCTGGAGCATGCAATCTCTTAGTATACGGCGAGCCAGTTCAGCTGGCACAGGAGACATCGCTTTGTTGTTTACATACGTAAAATGTAACATAAATCTACAAAATCACAACAAATCCATTTGATCTGTAATGGTACTGTATGTTTTTATATTGGGGCACTCATTTCTACTCAGTGTCGTATCTATTTAACACAGATAGGTTAAATAAGGGGAAGGTTATAAAGTCGTATGTGGTGTTGAAAAATTTGAGGATGAAAAATTTGATGATGAAATTGGCTGCACATTAAATGAAGTGGAAATGCCTTTCGTATATTTAGAGTTAAATAGTCAACATCTTCCCTGAGTATATTTGGCAATATCAATTTTATGTCATTTTTTTTCAGTGCACGCTTACACAATATGGTTATTTTAAAGAGGTTGCAAGGTTTTGCATTTCATTCAGGTTGTGTTGAAATATATAAAACTAGACGTTACTCGAACTTGTAAGTTGGTTTTCTTCATATAAACAGACGTGACATTCCCCTAGTCGAATTTTATTCGTTCTGTGAGGATCTGGCAATGATACAATTATAATAATATATAATATGTCTGGTTATATTTTTGGCACATTTATTGTGCGTAGAAATCAACTCCTCTGTCTTTTCAGTCGATGGAAGAGGAAAGCAATTTATCTGATTGAGAACGGAGAGTTCAGAAAATTTGATTTATTTGGAAATGTATTTTGTTTTCAAACGTTGAGGATAGGGACAGCAAGAAATCGGAACCATGATGGCGGCGACACAGTGCATTCTTCTGGTTCTCTTTCTGGCTATGCTGGCTCCAGTAGCGGAAGCTCAGTCGTCGATATGTTCAGTGCTCAGCATGATTCAAGGATTCTTCGGTGAATTTCACTTTGCCTTTTAACGGTATTTTGTTCAAGTAGACCAAATCTGAGAAGAAGAAGAAGAAGAAGAAGAAGAAGAAGAAGAAGAAGAAGAAGAAGAAGAAAAAGAAAAAGAGAAGGAGGGGGAGGAAGAAGAAAAGAGGAAGATAGGGCGATGAGTAGGAAGAGGAGGCGGAGTAATGGGGTGGGAGAGAGAGACATTACGTTTTGTACATACCAACAGAAATATATTTTCTTTCATTATAGCAACAAATGTTCCCAGTGCACTCTGTCATCCAATGTGGCCAGAGGTCAAACGCAGTGACCATGTCCGGTTCAGCCAGCGTCCATAGTACAGCATTTGTATAAAGCACAATTTCTTCCCTATCTTCAAATCTCTGCCCCCCCCCCCCCCCCAATCAGATTTTTTTTTCGATTTTGGGGAAAAAACGAAAGTCACACGGATTAAAGGGACGAATAATAACAGGTGAGGAAACGTGGAGGTATCTGTGGGATCCAGAACTGAAAAGACTGTCAGCAGTATGAAGAAACCAGGATCACTACGAACCCAGAAAGGTTCTTCAGACTAAGCCGAGACCAGCAATCAGAGGAAACCAGCCTATTAGAGGGTAGCGACTTGAAAACGAGGAAGAAATTGTGTACGAAAGATATGCTGCACAAAGGACTGTGGCCGAAGAAGACATGACCACTACGCTTTGGTTTTGGTTAGCGTTCTACATACGGTGCTCGTCACTGCATAGGGTCATATGAGCGCGCAGATCAAATTAAACATTTTCAGTTCGGTAGGGGGAGGGGGGGGGGGGGGCTCTCGTGGCCTAGAGGTTAAGGTGTTGGCCTCTCATTCAAAGGTCCCGGGTTCGAATCCGCGTAGCGACCGAAAAATTTTGTTCTCTAAAATTGTCTCCTTTCACCTCCTTTCCTGCTCTCTAGCAATGTTCTGTTGTCTGCTTTCATTTCCACTTTCTGCCCCCACCCCCTCACCTCCTTTGCCCCCTCCTCTGGGCTCCTGACTCTTTCTGCAGCCTTTCTACTGCTACTCCTTAGCTCCTCCTTACTGCTGTCTTTCTGCCACACCCCTGAACTTCTGGTAGGAAAGATCTACACCTAGCCTTCTCGGACAAGGGCGAAAAATCTCGGAGGGCCCGTGTGCAAGTTGCGCACGTTGAAGATCCCTTGGTGGTCTAAAATCGATAAGAGTAGGCTTCGGCCGCCACCCGGGCAAAATTCAAAATTTTCTACCAACTGAAAATATTAGGAGTGTCCGCGCGCAAACACTTTACAAAAACAAACAAAAGTTCGGTGGGAATTTTGAATTCTGCCCGGGTGGCGGCCGAAGCTACTCATATAGATTTTAGGACCGCCAAGGGTTCCATAACGTGCACAACTTGCACACGGGACCGCCGAGATTTTTGGCCCTTATCCGAGAAGGCTAGGTGTTAGATCTTACCTACCATAAGATCATGGGGTGTGGCAGAAAGACAGCAGTAAGAAGGAGCCAAGAAATAGCAGTAGAAAGACTGCAGAAAGAGTCGGGAGCCCAGGGAAGGGGCAAAATGGAGGGGGGGGGGGGGCAAACGGGAGGGGGGCGACGGGGCAAAAAGTGGAGGCGAAAGCAGACGACAGAACATGTTTAGAGAGCAAGAAAGGAGGTGAAAGGAAAGATTTTAGAGAAGAAAAATTTCCGTCGCCGCCAGGTGTCGAACCACGGACCCATTGAATGAGATGAAAGAGATACAAACATCGTAACCTCATGTCCACAAGAGTCCCTTCACTGCGTTTGCCAGTTGGCTAAATCAGGTGAAAATCGCATTGAAAACAACGACTGGTATCTTGAATAGAAACATGTTTCTGTAGGTATGAACAAAACTTTCTGTCTATAAAATAAAAATAGAAGTGTTGATTTTACCAAACAGGGAAACATACTTCTGGGACATATCTTGTAATCTCATGAGGATTAAAATAACTAGGATTGGAACCCTGAACTTACATGAGGTAGATCACATTCGTACTCTACTGCTCACAATGACAACATCAGCAATTTATTATTGATAATGATAATAATGGGCACATGCAACGCTTACAGTATCGCATAACAATGAGTCAGTAACTACAGTTCCAAAGGTCATGATAGTTTTGAGGGACGTACGGAATACAACCAGTGAAGGTATCCAAAAACGAAATGTTACATTGAGATTTTAAGGCCAGAACCTGCAATCGCTTGAAACTTCAACTAATTAATTATGCCCTTGGACTGATAACAATCAGGTGAAGTCGAGCCCCCTCCTAGCCCTGACAAAGGGGTGAACGTTTACGACACACGGGGGGTGGGGGTGGGGGAATTGCGCAGGTTTGTACGCTGTTACGCAACGGCTTACCCAACAAGCCGCCCTTCCTATGTACGGTAAATTGCGCAGGTTTTTGAGTGTGGTATCGATTATGTGGTCTGTAGTCGAATCAGAATCCCAACCTCAAACATGTTTAGTGATTGAGTGTTCACTAAAAACCAGTTTAAGACCTCCCTATCTGTAGTTATTTAGTTTTAGTAAGCGTTTTACGGCACTTGCAAGAGATACAGACGATAGATGTTTGATAGGAAAGAAGAACCAAACCACACCAGAGTACCCGCCAACCACCCACAACTCTCTATCAGGTTGGGTGTTGGAGGGGGTACATTGTTTAGCTGAAAATAGTCCGGTGAGTTTTTCTCTGAAGAACCAGAAAATAAGTAAATGATATATTAGCGGCCTTGTATAAATGTGTATATACGATGCTATTTAGTCGCACTCAAAAAGAAACTTAAAAAGGAGGTTTTAATGACAGAGAAAGGACGAAAAAACAACAACAATTAAATGAAATAACAGTCTTGATAATTGGCTAACTGAAGAGCTCTACAGCTTAAACTTATAACTTATACAATGTCAAGTCAGCACCACGTCGAATAACTGCACAACCTAAGAAATACTCGACACCGTAAATACTTGCGTAATTTCCCAACAGGTTCTGGAAACCTCCTCTGATTTTTTTTCACGATAAAATTAAAAACTGGAGCAATTTTCCGCTGCCCGCACAGCCGCACAATTACCTATGCGCTCATCATGCCTTTGTTAGGTGCATTCTGCCTGTCAGGACTACACGGCCTTATCCAGTTCATACACGAAATATGTTTGAAGTGCTATTTGTGCATGTTTGTGTTTGTGCCGCTGAGATTTAACAGTAATCTCGTCGAACCAGATGAAATTAAAGGAAATTTGGAGGGTAAACGGCTTCGCCCTCATCATAAAAAAAAGAAAGAATTTAACTTAGAACAAAGAGATGGAAGACAAAGGTGACTCTTCTCGTTTGAATGGCTCTCAAAATGCCGTGGCTCGTCATGAGTATAGAAAAACCATCACTGTTTAATTCTTTTTGCTTGTTTTTTTGTGGTAAAGAAGTGGAAGCAACCTAGGGCTCACCCAAATTTTGGTCCACCCTCTGACACTGCCTCAGCTGTACGTTTACACAAGACATGTCGTCATAATAAGGAAGGAAATGTTGAATATGGCTGTTCGGCCTACTGTTCAGTTTCTACGCCCAGAAAACAAAACAGTTCAGGAGAGAAAAA
This sequence comes from Aplysia californica, assembly GCF_000002075.1. Taxonomy (NCBI): domain Eukaryota; kingdom Metazoa; phylum Mollusca; class Gastropoda; order Aplysiida; family Aplysiidae; genus Aplysia; species Aplysia californica. Next base: position 71,880 of record NW_004797570.1, on the reverse strand, counting down.
CAAATCAACAACAAACTGTTTTATTCTTTTAAGAATTGAACCTAATTTATGTACACGTTCTTGCCCTTTTCAACATTTAGAATTTGGATTTCGACAAAATACATGTATTTCTTGAAAGCATGCTGCCGATTCCAGATAAAGAAACTAAACTAAAAACAGAAATACAGGAACAAAAAAGCGACAAAAACCCCCAAACATGCACCAAAAAAACCCAAATCAATACGAAACAACAACAAAAACAAAAACAAAATAAAGCTGGGTTGACAATATACCTCTTTCAACCTGGTTTTCCTCGCCTACTGTATGGTTGCCTCGAAGTTTTTTGAGAAAGGCGCTTTTAACTTACTTTTAGAATGAGGTTCCGAAATTTACTTTTACCGATTGTAAATTGTAATCGTTTAAAATGACAATAACTTTTTTTCAACGCCACTCCCCTAGCTCAAATTACAGGGCGCTGCACAGTGGCGACCGACAATGGCATTGTTAGTAAACTGTTCTGTATTTGTGTGTGTGTATTTATGTATG
>NW_004797570.1:66291-69041 GCF_000002075.1 Aplysia californica | reverse complement strand
CCCCCCCCGCTATAATATGTCACCCACCTCGGACTTCCATGACCGACTTACTGATTCACCACTCTCCCACTCCTCAGGTCAGAACACAAAAGCTTCCTACGATGAAGAGCTTGATATCAGCTCTCCTCCTTCTCTGCATTATGTCTGTGACGTATGCTGCTCCAGTCTTACGGCAGACACCATGCGTTGGTATAGAGAGACAGCAGAAAGATCATGGTAAGAAAATGATTACATTCGAAATGAAATACAATGGAATCCACTTATTAGACCGAACTCAATGAATTACAAAAAAGTGGTAAACCGAAAGAAAGCACAATCTCCGATTTTTTTTTCTTTTGCTATTTGCGCAATCTCTCCAAACTGAAAACACGGCTAAACCGAAAAAAACCCGGTAGTCCAGTTGATTTGGTTTTAAGTGGACTCCACTGTAGACAGGATTCCTGTTGTTGTTTTTTTGGCTCTTTGTTTCTAAATGTTCTCATAACCCGCCCTAGCCTCTTTTTTCTCTCCGATAAGTAATGCTGTATGTCATACAGAATTGTCAGAATTAGCTGGGAAAAGAAGACGAACAATGAGGTGTGTCAGATTCTTCACATAAGATAAACCCAGCTTTATAAATTAAAATGTCGAAAAATACAACACTTTACACACCAGACCATTGTAAAAGAGGTGTTTGAAGGAAGGAAGTGGGGCAGGACTAACATGGATGGACAAGGTTAAAACATGGACTGGCCTGTGGGTAGCGGGAAGTGCAACGGCGGCTCGCGACCGTGAAGGATGGAGGATCATTACAAGTCAACTTCTGACTCAGAGATGACACCTTCAGGTATTCCAGGTATGCTGTCTTTGTTTATAAAGTTGCTTACCTTCAGATACACCCCCCAAATGAGGTGCCGAAAGACACAGGAAAAGCAAACACCTTTTGTCTTGATAGACAAAAAAGCATACACCCAAGGAGTGTATTTGCTAAAGAAGCATTTAAAAAACCGTTCAATTTTTATAAAACAGCCAATGCCTCTTTTGTCGTATATCTTATCTATGTCTATGGTCTTTGTTTTCTGAGATTTTAAAAAATGGACACACTGTTTCATTTCCGTGCCTGAACGTCCCCTCTTCTTAGTTGTTATGGTGGTGGAGTCACATTATGGTTGTGGTCTTACGGTTTTATCGACATATAAAAGGTACAGGAGATATGAAACATTTGAGAAACTCCCTTGGACCCATACGATCGTGCCCAGATTGGCGAAAAGTCATGAAAATTCAAACGACACGAGTTCACAAAGACTTGAAGAATTGACTGGCTTTATTCTTGTCACAGTGCAAAAGAAGAGAACAGCTGAACCAACCTAACACTTTCAACGGTGAAATGATAAACTTCTTGACAGGGCGTATAGCGGTTCTTTTTTATTTCTGAAATAAAATTAATAGTGTGTGTCTTTTCTCCAGACTGCGACAGCATAAGGAGCATCGCATGTTCTGTCCTGTCACTGTTGAGGCTTTTCTGCGCTCCTCCGACGGACTATTCCCTTCACTTCCGTTCTTCGCACGGGCTCTCTGGAAGCTCCGCCTACTTGTGGAAACAGGAAGTCACCGACAACATGGTGGGTCAAGGTTAAAAAACAAAACAAAACAAAACCCCAAAAAACAAACAAACCATACACCACCCCCGCCCCCAAAGGAGAAAACTTTATAGATATAGTTTACACAATTTGTAAGTATGGAATAAAAAAAGACACAGTAGACTTGAAGAAAATGGCGTCCATTGAAAATCTGATCCCGGTATCTATTTTCGGGCGATATCGCCATTCTCGGATTGCAAGACATTTCTCATTTTGTCAGCACTCTTCACTAATAGGAACTTGAAGGGGTCAGAAAATCAAAGAATGTAAGTCACATTTGGCTATAAATACAGATCTTTGTATGGCGACATACGTCGTGGGAAACTAAACAACATAATACTCACCCAAATGCAGTAGCATGATTAGGTCCAGTTGTTTTTCCCCTTTAAACGACCTCAAGGTGACTGTGACTTTTTATTTTTCTGACCGCTTCAATTTTAAGTAACTTTCAGGACCGAGATGACTAAGAATAAGCACTTCGCATGCCGCTAAATCTAAAAGATAACACAACTATACAGAATACGTTGTTTTACTTAAGTGTTCAGAATTATTTTTGTTTTATTTTGAGCGGCATCATATTATTATAGCTGGTATTGAGGAAATTTGGTATACTGGTGTTAAAGACATGTTTTTTCGAGGTATTCAAGCCTCTAAATTTCAGATATTGCACCATATATCTATAAAATCTTTAGCCAGTATACATGTACATGATACTGTTAATAACAAATTTAGCAGTCTAGACCGCTGCAAAGTTGATAATAATTAACTTCGTCTTTAAAAGCTTACTAACCAGCCCTCTTTCTTCATCGCCCAACCCCCCCCCCCCTCTACCCCTTGCCCTACTTACACACATACAAACACACACATATACACACATGCATATGGCACATAAACACACCAACGCACACATACATACACTACATACACACATTCGCGCACACATACATACACTATTACACCCACAAACACACACAATACCTCTCCACACATACACACACATACGAACACACACAAAACACACGTACACACGCCCTTACACACACACACACACACACACACACACACACACACACACAAACACACACACATACACACACACATACACATACACAAACAAACACACACACCCCT
>NW_004797570.1:62861-66191 GCF_000002075.1 Aplysia californica | reverse complement strand
CCCACACACACACACACTCACTCGCTACCCTGCCTGCCTACCCTAGCCACTTTCACAAAAGCACTGAGACCACCAGACTTCCAAAGGCTAGAGGCTGAATATACATCAAGTGATGTGACTAGCTGAGCATGCAGTGACACCCACAGATGTAGATATAAAAGTGGAAACCCATTGGAGGAAACCCAGCAGCGGGCGTGAAGGACGAAAAAAAACCCCCAATCCCTTGAATTGAACCAGGGGAGTGGACTATGAAAAATCAGGAAAAGGACTTTCATTTTTTTCCCTCCCTTCCCAGGCGGTCTGTGTACTTGCGGTAATTTTTAGCTCTCCGATCACACTTTGGACGTAAAAATTAAGATATTTGACCCCCCCCCCCCTCCTCAGAACGAAAAAAAGTCCAAACGATTACTTGCTCATGTTTACGAAATATCCTTTACTGCTGAGCAGTGCCTTCAAAATTATGTAATTCATATTAGTTATTATGCATTGTACATGTATTTTTAAAAATAGCAACAGCTATTCACCATCCCACCTGTTAAAAAAATCGCAGTCAAATTTCCTTTTTCTTTTGAGAATCCACTAACAATCGCAACAAATGTTTCTTCGGGAACCAAATGTCTTCTATTATGAAATGTTCTTAAAGAATTTTGTTGTACCCAGCAGAGAATACATCTTTTATGGATAGCAGAGAAAAAAAGATAGTGTATATGTTGTTCCGGGGGCTCTCCTGTTGTTTTCGAATAAATAAATTGTTAAAGCATTCATTTTCGAATCATATTTATTTTTCTGAGAGAGAGAGAGAGAGAGAGAGAGAGAGGGGGGGAGGGAGGGAGAAACTGTCATATTTACAGGCTCTCAAAATTATGACCAAGTTCTTTCGCTGTTTTAGCCCAGTATCCATTTTCACCAGGCGAAATGAGAAACATTAGAATCTAGCTGTTTTCTGATCCTTAGCAAAGAACATAAATTCCATATTCGAACCAGCGACTCATGAGGTTGAGTGTGCTGCTGAATAGCTACTAGACCAATAACAACATCTTTATAAAACACAATGTATAAATATGTACAACTTAATTTGGCAGTCCAAACATGCACGAGTGTTCTTTGGCAAGAGTGATTGAAAGCAATTTTTACGTCTTCATTGGCACAATTTGGATACTTAAGGAGGCTGGTTGCTTTGGCCCTGCCATTCCGTGCCTATTCACATCCAAGGTGAAAAACGGAGACGCTCCATACATGAACAACAGACTTTCTTAAAAGGGAACTGAACGCAGGCCTTTTGCGTGCAGTGTGGTAGGCTTAGTAATATACTCTGGACGCCAGTTTGCTAATAACTCGTTGCGGAAGCGTACTCCGGTTATTTGTGAACGTTTGAACATGCACTGTATTTAGGGGAGGGGAGGGGGGGGGGGCACTTTAGTAAAGAAGTATCACTTCGCTATTAAAAAAAAAGAGTAAAATTCTGTTTTCTTAATTCAAAACTTAAAAAGACAGGACACAATATTTACACTATGAAATATACGAATTTCTCATTTATTTGTGTATGATGGAACAAAATATGTGTCCTCTACGTCCTTGATACTCCATGGCTTCGGATTCACGCTCGGAGAGTTGAGCTGGTGCGAAAATACAACTTTTCAAAGTTTTTATTTCAAAAGGGAATGAGGGTTTGAAGCGTCTACGAAAACATCAGAGGCAACCTTTTTTATGACAAGGAAATCACTCATAGAACTGTGTTTCAGCTGTGCATGAGAAAGTTCTGTTGTCTCTGTAGCGTCTCTTTAAGGAAGTTGTGGACACATGATATGTCCGATCAGCAGATGACCAAAGGCAAATGTGGGACATATTTGGAGCCATCATACACAAGTCATGAACATGAATTTGCATATTTCAGTATGCTTCTTGTTGCCTTCTTTTCTTCTTTACATTTTTTTTTTGGATTGAGAAAATATAATTTTAAAATATGAATGAATAACGAACTTGTGCTTCATTTCTAAAGTGCCTACAAACAAGCGTTTGTCGTATGACGAGAATGCACGTTCTCAGCTAAAAAGCTAAGCGTAATGTGGAAAGAACATTATAACGATCTCGAGATTATGAAAAAACAAACGAATACGGCACCTGGACATCCCAGCACAGGTGTACAAATTGTTATTTAAAGACCAGCTGAGCAGCACCCCGTTCTAACGGGCAGTTGGCCTATTTTGTTACCGAAGAGAATAATTATCTCCCTTCTTACACATATAAAATGCGTAAACACACACGTTCACATATTATACAAGGCAGCCCCTCGCCCCATCTGTAACCACGAGGGCGTTACACCAAGGGTATTTTTTGTAGATGCTTCTGCACTCCGCTCATCCACAAACTTTATTTCCATTTGTAATATCTACTTCAAAATTGTTCAGACCATTGACGCATACATCTTCAACCAAGTGCTTGTAATTATTTTATCATTGACAGAGGAATTACTAAAAGATTCACCGACAATGATACGCATATTAAAAACACTATGTTTACTCTTGTATGTTCATTGTTCTATTAGCATCTTTTTTTCCCTCGGCACTAAACAACCGTTATCGTATTGACTTGCCCCTTTGTAACTTCGGTGTGTATAATTTCTCTAACCTCCTCCTTTCTTTATACACTCTTACCACTGGAAGCATTAGTTTTTACTGTTTGTTTTCTGGTCTAAAAAAACCCCAACGAGAAATAGTTTCAAAGTGCAGCAGTTGAGATAGAATTACTCGTATGTAGTCATTACACGGTTTTTAAACATATCGTCTCTCATACGTAGTCGTTACAGTTTTTAACCACTTCACAGTCTGTCATTTTGCTGCTAAATGACATATCGCTAGCTACTGTGAATATCTAGTTAAACTAATTGTCCGAGTGAGATCCTCGTTGCAGAATGTTCCGTCAGAACCGAGTCATCTCGTTTATGGAAACATTGTTAATAACTAAAATTAAACAAAATCAAGTAATTGCAACGCATGCGTTTATCTCTTTATATCTGCCCCCCCACTATCTCTTTTTTTTTCTCTCTCTCCCCCCCCCCCCCTCTCTCTCTCTCTCTCTCTCTCTCTCTCTCTCTCTCTCCACATTACCTCACTTGTTCGACTTACAAGCACATTTGATTAACGACAGGAAGCTAAAATATTTGTTACTATTATGTATTATAGGACGAACATCTGTTATTGGAGCAAACACTACCATTCAGAACCCAGTAGTTTCTTATTTTTCGTTCTCGTAATCAATGATATGCATTAGAATACGTTTGAAGGAGCAACTGCTGATCTCATATTCTTTTCTTAAAAAAAAAAAGGGGGG
>NW_004797570.1:61595-62761 GCF_000002075.1 Aplysia californica | reverse complement strand
AGAGAGAGAGAGAGAGAGAAAGAGAGATGAAGTGGGAGGGGGTGATGGGAGAAAGAGGATGTTTCTTTTGCTCAAACAAAACAAGGGACACACTGCTCCCCACCGAAGCTAATACAGGGTCTATGGTGTAGTGATTGTAGGCTTCGCTGTGGCACATAGTAGACCCAATTTCGACTTCCGAGTTCAGAATTTTTTTTTATCGAGTATCTCGGTCTTTCCGCTGGGGTGTTAAATGATAGTTAACCCTATCCGTACGTCGTGTTTTACTATCGAATCCAAAAAGGAAATTTACTGGTAATCCGATCTGTACGCTTTTCCTAGCAGTCTACCAAGATGATTTTACGAGAAATACTAAGTATCAAAGAGATCTTCGTTCTAGAAGTATTCTGAAATGTGCAGAATACAACCCCGGGGGTACAAAATGACCCCAGGGCGTACGGATAGCGTTAAATCACCTCTATTCTTCCGCATTTATATGACCTAGAGGATTCACGTCCTGGTTATTTCGCAACGCTTGAAGCTTGAAGACACACTGTACCGGGTTGGGTGGTTGGGGGGCGCCACTGGTAGGTCCTACTTCTTTACTTTCCCTCTGTTGTTTTCTGTCTGTGTATCTTACTTTTTTCAGCACAAGATGAACATTATTGTATCGATGGGCTTCTCTTTACTCAAACAAACAGAAAAACAAACAAACAAACAAATAAACAAAAAGACAAAAAAGTTGTTTAGGGACACTTTCAAAAAATAAGTCTTACTTCGTTCGGCTTTCAGATTTTAGAATCATGTTTCCTTTATCGAGCCCTTGGACAAGCGAGCAATAATATTATTCTTTCAGATTTAATTCGTACACTTTTGAATTTGCAAATTCGTGCTTCTGATTTATCGTAGGCCTATATACTTTTTAAAAAAGAAGACTGAGTTGTTTCGTATCGCTGTCGTCCTGCTCCCCCTCCTCCCCCTCTTGAGCGTCTTGTTGAGTCGGGAGGAGACAGAAGTGAGGAAATGATCTCCCGGTAAGTCGGACTCCGGAGCAAATTTATTATCTTGGAGGCTGATGGTTGAGCGGGGCTGTTGCGAGGGCCGATAGAGTTGGGACCCTCTGCTCTGGGAGATAAACGTCTTCACTCATCGATTGGTGAAAGAGGTAGCAGTGTTGAGGAATAAGG
>NW_004797570.1:56724-61495 GCF_000002075.1 Aplysia californica | reverse complement strand
GGGGGGGGAGGTGTTGCACTTTAATCATTATTTCACTGAACTTTAAAAGATCAGGTACAGTGTTTTCTATTCATCTATCCTGTTTTAACTAACAAAGAAAAGCATTTTCATCTCTTTATTGTAAGGAATATGGACAGTTAGCTTCAACAGACTTATGTTGATTTCAGACGTAGACTAAATGTTTTCATCGAACTGGTGGTTTCTTAACGGTCATCTGTTAGTTAAAACTAAAACTGTTCACGATATTCGAGATATAGGCGGAGGTACTAGCCTGCCTTTATCGACTGTTGATGAGACCCTTTATCCCCAGTTCTTGTCATTTTTGTACTACTTGAGGTTTGATTGACCTTACTTTTAATTGGTCCTCAATAACTTATTTATAGAGGCATCAACCACCCATATTCAGGTGCTATTTTAGCCATTACTTTTACTTTTAAACAACACATTAAGCTTCGTAAATGCCAAGACCTCAGGAAGGATTAAGTTATACACCAACGTTGAAAATGTTAGCATAGTTAGGCTCTGCGCGGTGGTAAAAACTTACCTAAACACGCTACTATGGTGGTATTGACAGTAGATGGATTGTTTGTGTAGTATCATCGAGTGCTAGATCTATAATTTTCCTCGACTAAGGCTAGGAATTGATGTTCCCTCTCATTGAAGTAGCGAATTAAGCGTCGTAGGCTTTTTGTTTAAGAAGTAGTTTAGAAATTCAGGTCATCGCCAGACATTGCCGGATGAGCTAGTCTTATCGTTTTTCCTTACAGACAGTATCAAGGGACACCCCCCCCCCACCACAAGCAGTAGCAAAAGCAGCAAAAGCAGCAAAAGCAGCAAAAGCAGCAAAAGCAGCAGCAGTAGTAACAACAAAGACGACAACCACCACAACGAGGACGACCACAACAGTAACCCAGAAACAGAATCGGTGCCAGTCCAGATAACATCAGAATTTGACGTCACCGACTTATTTATGCTGTGTAAAAGTTACGTTCTTTTGTCTTGTAATCTATCTATTCCCATTCCTGGTCAGCTTTTTGATTCACATGTGCTGTTTCCGTCCCCAAGTAACATACTGCAGCTCGGTGTACATTTACGCCCACACTGCTACCAATCATATGCCTTCATCTCTGAGGAGTTAACAAGTTCCTGTTTGAAGCCAAGTGAACTTGGGGGGAAATACATTTAGAGGATCTTTTCTAAAGATGTAACATTCTAACCCATAAGATTAAATTTGAATCCTTCACCTTGAGCGCGTGACAGTCTGACGTCACTTTTAGCCTTCTGTTTCTCGCATGGTTTGTGACATGAACAATCAATCCAGCTCGGAAACGACAGAGAGGGCGGAGCTTGTAAGTGACGAGACCGCACACCTCGTCATGCAGATTCTGATGTATGGCGTCACGCCCACCATCTCAAGCCTCGGCTTGACAGGCAATGTCTTCAGCATCATCGTCTTACTTAAACGAGGGCTGAGAAAGTGTTCCAACATTCTGCTGTTTTGTCTGGCCATCTGCGATATATTCTATCTCGTCGCTTTCAACAGCGTTCCCAAACTCCTACATGAGGTATCAGGTGTTCATTTCGCTTGGGACTACAGCGAGAAAGTGGCTCACACTCTGTTCGTCTTCTACACTTTATTCCATTTTCTGGACTACGCCCTCGGGTTGACTTCTCTCACTATCCCCATGCTAATCACCGCTGAGAGACTTGTGGCAGTTTTCTTGCCCATGAAGTTTTCACAGATTGTCACACCCGCAAGGACATGGGCGGCGGTAGGCCTCGTCTGTTCATTTTGGATTGGGATAATTCTTTACTCTTCTTTTTGGTTCCAGTTCAAATACGTTTTTGATCCCAAAGTTAACATTTCTGTTGGTCTAATCGAACGATCAGATCGATATCATGAAGAAATAGAAGTAAGCGAAGCACTGGATGAAATCATAAAATACGCCACTCTAAAAATCCCACCCGGATTCACAGTTGTTGGCTGCGTCATCATTTCCGTGAAGATCAAAATGGTATCCACGCAGAGGAAAAAAATGACGTCAAACGGTGCCGCGTCGAAAGAAGCAAAGTCGAACCGCACGAACAAGATGCTTTTAGCCGTGTGCGTTATGTATACCGTCACATGTGGAATCATGTCCTTGCCTACCTACTTACCCCAGTATGGATACTACACAATGACGGGAGACACACCAAATAACATTGGTCGAATAGGATACCAAGTTTTGAACATTGTTGCTTGTGTCAATAGTTCCTGTAATTTCATTGTATACGTTGGTCTGAACAAGAATTTTAGGGACACATGGAAGTCGTTATTCATTCGTTGCGGTTATCGGAAAGAAAACGATCAGCGTTTCGAGGTGATGAGCCCCAAAACAACAGTTTGATGCTATTTGTACCTTTGATTCAGCTGAAACACTACCAAGTCATGACAGGACATTGTTCAGTTTGCTATGAATTTGTTTTATTTTGATATGGACTTGTCTTCTGGTAAAGACAAAGTCTTTATCTTGCTCTGTTCTAAAAAAAAAGATAAATAAAAAAAATCGTATTAGATTGATTAAAACCCCCCCATGTTTTCTTGTTTCCAACTGTTGAACGAGATTGCCTAATGAATTTGTATAGGCCTAATGATATACAGGGTGATAAAAACAACAACAACTGAACAACTTTTTTTCTGAATATCTCGCACAAACTTTGTACTACAATGTTGTAATTTGGAATAGATAATATTCATTCAAAAGGAATTTGTTTGACATAACATTCACAAAGAAGAAATTCATTTTCGAAAACGGAAATGGCTTTTATAAAAACCACCTATAAATGCTAAATGTACAAATTTGAAAGATCATGTAAGGAAAGTCATGGAATGATTTTCTTTTCTTTTTAAAATCTAATTTTTCCATCCCTGTAACCTTTGAACAACATTTCTTTTCTCCTACAAAGTTTTAAAAGATATTATTTAAATTCTGAAATTCCGAGAACAATAAATGGTCTATATGTCCTCCTTTGGGCTTGACACATTTTAACGCGTCGTTCGTTATAGTAATGTTCAGCGGAGGCCAAACACAGGGATCTATCCAACCATGAGTACCCAAAGCCACTTAATACACTGTACACCTTACAATATTTAAGGAGTTGTTTCTAGAGGCGATTGGGGGTGGGGGTGGTGGTGGGGGTGAGGCTGCCGAAATAGCATTTGTTGAGTTGATATAATCTGAAAGGAGTATATGGGCTTTATCAAGGAACCAAATGTCAGAGAGGAATTTTTTATGATCACGCTTTTCAAGACGATCGAGGAATCACCAACACATTGCTATCCTCTGATAGCTTCGTGAACGGGAAAATGGTACAGTCGTAAAAGAAATATCTGCCTTGAAAATGTAGACCTTTGACAAGTAAGAAAGTCATTGCTGCAGACATCGTCTACAGATAGACGTGTCATGAGGCTCCCTTACTGAATTCTGCACCTGGTGACGCTTAAAAGTGTGCGAACGGTGTGTGTTTGACCTGAAGTGTTTTTTTTTGTCTGGAAATTTTTAGTTCTGATTTTGTATTGGTCGTAACTGATCGACCATTTCCACCTTTGACATAAAAAAAGGCATCAAGAGCACTTTAACATTATTTGTGTACCTTGTATGAAACTTACGAAATGAGTTGGTGGTGAGGAAATGCTCAATACAAAAAGCTCTCTGCTCTCTATTAATCTTAACTATGATCTCAGCAGACAAAGGAAACTTAAGAAAAAACTATCTCCAAACTTCTGTTGGCCTGTTAGACAACTGTAGTTTGCAATATGGCGCAATCATTGAGATTTTTAGAGGTATGCCTAATTGGAAAATGGGTTGTTTTATCTACGGCTTTGTAGAGCAAAACTGTTCTGTGGATTGATCTAAAATGAATATCAGACAAATTTCTTTTGGTTTCCAAAAGTTGTGTACAAATTTGAAACGCAAAACTGCAGTGTGAAGGAAAATATTAACAAAAGAAGTTGTACAGGTTGTTTTTTTTATCACCCTGTACATGCACATTTATAATTTACGTGTATAAAGTCCAACAACACCACATTGCGACACACACACACACACACACACACACACACACACACACACACACACACACACAGCGAACATATTTTCCAACGGGCAAACAATATTATATTGTTAGTACTTAAAACACGCATACAGCGAAATTCGTAAATAACGAAACAATTTTCGCGTCCCACCGATTTTGCTGAGCCTAGACAGTATACTTTCATAGGGGCTCTCATAGCCTAGAGGTTAAGGTGTTCGCGTCTCATTCAATTGGTCCCGGTTTCGAATCCGGATAGGGACGGAAATTTTTATTTTCTAAAAATTGTTTCCTTTCACCTCCTCTCTTGCTCTCGTGCAATGTTTTGTCGTCTACGTTCATCTCCACTTTCTGCCCTACCCCCTCACTCCCATTGCCCCCTCCTCTGGGCCCCTGACTCTTTTTGCAGACTTTCTACTGTTACTCCCTGGCTCCTTCTTACTGCTGTGTTTCAGCCACACCCCTGGTCTTATGGTAGGTAAGATCTTAACCTATCGTTCTCGGACAAGGGGCGAAACATCTTGGAAGTCCCGTGTGCAAGTTATGCACGTTAAAGATCTTTTAGAGGTCAAAAATCGATTAGAATAAGCTTCGGCCGCCATCCGGGCAAAATTCAAAATTTCCTACCAAATTGAAGATGTTTGATGTATCCTGCGCCCTCATATGACCTTATACAATTGCAAGCGCCGTGAAACACTTA
>NW_004797570.1:54860-56624 GCF_000002075.1 Aplysia californica | reverse complement strand
ATAGATAGATAGATAGATAGATAGATATATAGATAGATAGAGATAGATAGAGAGAGAGAGAGAGAGAGAGAGAGAGAGAGAGAGAGAAGCACTCAATCTGCACCGAATATTTATATTAATGCTTTTCCTGTTATGAACGCACCAGGGGAAGTTATCGGCGTATTTCCTGTTGATTCCTGTCACTTCTCCGTGACAGTTAATTTTGCACATACGTAATCCATTGAGAATTTCATGACGTTGTTCGGAGTATTTTCGTTTTGTTGATAGCAGGTGTGGGTTCGATTTCCACTTGGGGAAGGTATTTTGTGCAACATCTTACGACTTTTTACGTTGATGCTTGTATCACTCTCGATATGTTCTTGTTGCCGTTGACCGACAGAATCAAATCAGCCTGCCTCGAAAATGATTTCAGCTGTCATGAATGTGTCGGGCGAGAACGTTTATTACAACAAAAAAAACCCAACATATTTATGTTTAGGGAGGGGGCGTGACTTATCACTGTCTTCTTCTGTTTTTACATTTAAAAAAGAAGAAAAAACCGCAGCCGGTCTTCGTCATCACTTTTATTGTAATTCAGATAACTTTGTATCCGCCAGCTGACCAATCATATTACCCCCCTTCTGCCAAGCCATCCAACAACTCCGCCTTTTCCTCTCAAACCAACCAATTCCACCTCCACCTCCTTTGAAACTATCCAATGACGCTGACTCCTTCTCTCAAAACAGCGGGTGCTGTAGTGGGGTCTGGTGTGGTTTGCTCCTTCTTTCCTATCAAAATACTATAGTCCTTTCCTCTCCTTCTTTTTTGTATTTGTTATTCTTTTAACACCTTTAATCTTCCGCACTTATATGACCTTATTGTGTTGCAAGTGCCGTGAAACTCTTTCTAAAACTAAACTGTCCAATGATGTCGACTTCACCTCTCAAACAAACCAATCATGTCTCCACCTCCTTTCAAACTATTCAATTATGTCGACCCCACCTCTCAAAACAACCAATCACATCTCTCTACCTTCTTTCAAACTCTCCAGTCAAATCAACTCCTTCTACCAAAACAACCAACCATATCCCCGCCTCCCAATAAACTAACCAACGAAATCACTTGCTCCTCCTCAGAGATGGACAGCTTCGCGAGGGCGACCAGCTGGTGGCCATCAACGGCCAGCCCCTAGACATCTCCCACCACGAGGCTATACGTCTGCTGCAGGGAGCCCGCGGGACTGTCCACCTGCTGGTGGCGCGCCCTCTCCCCGCCTCGGACACTATACAGGTAGGCGGCATGTGTCACGTGATTGTGGGATGGTTATTGTTTACTACCAAAGATACTTCACCCTACGGCTGTACTATCTTTTTTTACTACTACGAGGTGTTGCAGTTTGTTCAGACCCCAGACAGGGATAGAAAGGTTCAAATTTCCCATAGCTGCCTGAAGGAAATCTTGATTATACAATGAAATAAGATGACAAGTCAAATCCCGTCTCTACCGACTAGTGTCATTTTCTTTTAGCAGTTACAAGAAGGGGGTGTAAGAGCCACTAAGAGTTCCGATGACAAGTGGCATGTATTTTTGAGCGATCTGGTTGCCTCGGGCGTTTTCTATCCGGGCTTCTGACGTTGGATAAAACACTGTAAGGTTGTAACAAAAGTTTTACATGCCAATCAATACTAATTAGATCGATTAGCACACCAACACTAATTAGGCCAATTTGAAAGTCTACCAGCTTCTGGGCTTGTCTCTGTCTGGGCTGCTGTTCTCGAATATTTC
>NW_004797570.1:51715-53348 GCF_000002075.1 Aplysia californica | reverse complement strand
CCAGCAAAACAAAAAAACACACTTTCATAAACGTATTAATAATACATGTCCCTAAAGAAATTACAACCTTGCGATGAAAAAGCATAGCTTCGAGACGCCCTTTTCGACGACGTAAGAATATATCGGAGGCTAATCTTCCAATGTGATGATTTTAGTTTGTGGATCGAACTAGTTCCGCCGCATTGCATCCATCATGAGGCCATCTGAGCTGACGGAGCACCCACAGGCACCAGGTGTAGTAACTTCAATAAAGTACGTACCTCTGATGTCATTAGTTAATTTCAAGTTCGAAAGGACTAGCTACCATTATTCTTATCCTAAACATCGCCACTAAAAGTCCACTCTACGATCACTGGCGAACGGAGGACAAGGGAAGAGTGACCGTATTAGAAAAAACAAAACATCTGAGAAAAAATAAGAGAAAAAAAAAAACAGGGTAAAAAATCCGCCCAGAGAACAGCGACTATGCTGAGCAAAATTTTTATCTTGGTGGTATTTATTGTAGTTTAAGACTCAGTGTGTATATTCTTTTATTATGATTGTGAAGCTAACTGATAAAAATAGACTTAACATTTTCTCCTCACTATTTTTAGGCTTAGTACTTCAGCTGACAGCATTTTGAAACAAATTGCTGCGAGTAGTTAATTTTTGTCCGATATAATGAGGTGTTTCTCATTTTTCACATTGAAAAACGTCATAGAAAGCTTCAGCTGCTGAATATTTTCAGAATGGAAATAGTCCAACAGCGCACGGCAACCACTGTACTTAATTAGCGGCAAAGGGGCGAGGGGCAAATAATCATTTATACATTTTTGTGCATGTCTTATGTTTGGTTGAATTTGATGTGAAAACTGATAAAAAGCTCAACTTTAGCGTGATTTGACCGAGCTCCGGTTATTGAAAATCGGGACGAAATTTAACGTGTTTTTGGTAGAGCTGTATTCGATATTGAAAGCGATTACACCAACTTCGCCCGTTACAAAGAAGTAATACATGATGAAATTAATCCAGTCTCTGTAACGATTACGTTAAAATCTCTCTTCCCAGGAGAAGCCGCTCGACCTAAGTAGGAACAGTAAAGATGAAGAGCATTTATTTGAGGAGCGCAACTTCCCACTCAGCAGCAATTTAGCGCTGAGTGCTTTGCAATCTATATTATTGCCTCTGAAGCATTCTGAAGCAATCTCAGCTTCCTGAGAGGCAAACAGTGCAAGCTGCCATTTTCATGGCCCTAAAACACTACCATACTGACAAGATCTTTCGCTTTCATGATCAGGTACCTATTCACACCTCGGTGAAGTCCCGGAGCCAAAACACCAGACTATACGTCGAAAATATCAACCGATAAGACACGTCAAGTACTCGGAAACAGAGTGGCAGCCCAGCAGTAGAGTAGTCTTTTCATCTCCTATAAATCTATCATGGAATTTTGGGCTCTTCAAATATAGCAGACTTCATCAAACTATTTAGGAACATATTGATTGTCTTATTTTTCTTTGGATGGAACTGACACTGTGCAACGTCAAATATAGCATCATATGGGACGAGAAACACAAACCTGCATGTACAAACACACACAGGCATGCACATTCCCACTTCCGCATGTACTCACGCACACACACACACACACACA
>NW_004797570.1:49112-50440 GCF_000002075.1 Aplysia californica | reverse complement strand
GTGTGTGCATGTGTGTGTATGAGTGTGTCTGTATGTGGTAGTAGGTGTGTAAGTGAAAAGTAAGGAGTGTGTGTGTATCTGTTTTTTCGGGCTTTATTTCGGCCTTTATTTCAAGAAAAATCAAAGTATACAAAATAGACGCAGGATCCATTCACTCCAGGGCTCATAAATCGTCCCTCTCTTTCACTCACTGAGGTAATTCACAAGTTCTCTCCCGCGGCTCATCCCCGTCCGCATAACTCTCATACCCCGCCCCCTCCCTCCAGGCACGCACAAAGAAATCTCATTCATTCACTTGCACTCCGCGAACTATGGACAATAATAATAATATTGGCAAAACTGCCTTAGCCGCATTCCTTTCGTTCGTGAGCTGCGCTGTGGACCAGGCCGGGGGTCGGTGTCGTCGTTGCGCCGCGTCGTCGTCTGCTAGTTTCTGTCGCCTGTGGATATAGGCTACTCATACATTCCTCCTTTCACTCGCTCTGTCACTCGCACTGTCTCTCCATCCACAGCTCAGCTCGTCATGCGTTCAAACGTTGCCCACTGATCGTGTTTCGTTAGTGTGTGTATAAGTTTGTGTGTGTACATGTGCATGATGGTGGTGGGTGCGTGGCGGGTGTTACAAAAAGTTGTCTGAAGACGAGCTTGCCATGCGGTGTCTCTGTATAGTGATAATATGTGCAGTTTGACTGTGTGTGTGTCGTTGTCTTCTGTTGGTATTATGTTGAGAAAAATTGCTTTGTAAATGTCTACTGGTGTGTTGTGCGGTGCGCCTAACATTTTTGTGAGTGCTTGTTTGATGGGTTGTATGTACGCGCAAGAGAAGAAGATAAATAATTTAATACATGAGTTGTGGTGTTAGATCATGATTTATCCTACGAGTGAAATTGCAAAGTTGTAATCACGAGTTTCAACGAGTGATTACAACTGGCAATTTCACAAGTAGGATAAATCATGGTCTAACACCACAACGAGTGTAATAAATTTTTTTATACCATACTGATATCAGCTGGCGAAATATGTCCGTATGAACAAAGGTCAAATGAGCTGACAAATGGACAAGAGAAGGCATTCTAGAGTCTCACATGAAAACAACATTTTCATGCCCGTCGAAGCCAGATTGAGAATTGGGAAAAATCTGGATTTTTTACCTTTACTTTTAGCCACGCTAATTTACAAGTTGTGCTATCCGTATGTCCCCCTCCGCGAAACAAACCCCAAACAAAACTATAATAACGTAAATATAAGCAAAGTAATCAGAAAATGTACGATTCAGAAGTTGAAAGAAACTGCATTAATATGGCATGTTTTTGTTAGAATAGAGATGA
>NW_004797570.1:46162-49012 GCF_000002075.1 Aplysia californica | reverse complement strand
AGACATGCAACTATTACCGAATGGCATCATGCAGAAGAGTTAACGCTCAGATGCTACTGGATCGCTAACAACAACAACAACAACAACAACATGTTAGTCGCAGGTACGTGATGATATATAAATAATTTAATACATGAGTTGTGGTGTTAGATCATGATTTATCTTACGAGTGAAATTGCCAAGTTGTAATCACGAGTTTCAACGAGTGATTACAACTGGCAATTTCACAAGTAGGATAAATCATGGTCTAACACCACAACGAGTGTAATAAATTGTTTATACCATACGGATATTAGCTGGCGAAATATGTCCGTATGAACAAAGTTCAAATGACCTGTCAAATGGACAAGAGAATGCATTCTAGAGTCTCACATGAAAACAACATTTGTATGCCTTCGAAGTCAGATTGAGAATTGGGAACAATCTGGATTGTTTACCTTTACTTTTAGCCACGCTAATTTACAAGTTGTGCTATCCGTATGTCTCCCTCCGCGAAACAAACCTCAAACAAAACTATAATAACGTAAGTATAAGCAAAGTAATCAGAAAATGTACAATTCAAAAGTTGAAAGAAACTGCATTAATATGGCATGTTTTTGTTAGAATAGAGATGACTTTGATTTTGATTTCAAACTTCGTAACCAAAACAAACCAAAGGCAAAGAGTTACACTTTTCTCTAGATCTAGACTAGATTCTAGATTCTAGATCTAGATCTAGATCTAGATATCTAGATCTAGACTCTAGATATCAGAACTAATGCATTGCTTGAAATTGGTCAAAGATGAAAAAAAAAAGCCTTTTTAACAACAAAAGTTGTCAAGTTACTAGGATACTGACCTGCTGATTCTAAATATGTAGTTAGATATCTAGTTTTTGTCTATCGATTTCCGATATTCTGGAATTTATAAGGGGAGGTAAGAATATCAGAATAACAAGGGAAGTAACTTTTATTATTTCCAAAAAAGTAATTATCCAAGAGTGTTAAACTCGTATATTGACTAATATCATATTTATCAATTACATATTGTTTTAAAGTTTAATCTTCTTTGATTTATATAGTTGATCATTTAGTATATGTAGTGATAGAGTTAATGTAAACAAAAATTCAAAAAGCAATGCAAGTGATCTAGACAGTGGGTTTTTTATTGTTTGATAAAGTGACTATCAAATTTCAAACCATTGTAAGTTTTTCAATTTGTCGTTCATGAACATTTCATTTATTCAGGCTGATATAGGCCTAGATGTAGATTCTAGGTCTAGATCTGTGTGGCGCTATGTAGTATACTGTTTACTGTTTACTATTTATTTATTTAGTCGTGTTGTAGATCTTTCATTTTGATAATTAAAATGTATTTATTTAGATCTAGATCTAGACCTAGTGTCCACTGTCCGTCCACCCATTGTGTTTTTCTGTTGTGCTGCTACAATATGTCTGAGATTACTGAGAACAAAAAGAAACTTCCAAACATCAGTTGTACTAGATCTAGATCTAATTGATTTGAAAGAGGGCAATTCAGCTGCACCTGACAAGTCGCATTATTATGATAACCCATTAGAACAAATGATTATTTTATTCGAGAAATGAACTAAACGTAACAGCACCATACTCTGGCGTAGATCTAAAGATCTAGATCTAGATCTAGATCTAATCCCGGTTCATTACGGTGCCCATCATTTGACTCTATTTGAAACAAAATTAAGGGCACCGTAGATCTAGAAAGATTTGAATCTATACTCGACTATAAGAGACTGGGAGACTAGTGTTTGGTTACCCATGGTGTGTGCGCTTTACAGCGAAGTTTTTAAGTTTTTACTAGATTTAGATCTAGATATCTAGATCTAGATTAGATCTAGATCAAGGCTACTTTGCTTAGCCTACACAGAGGGATAGAAGTAGAAGGCGAATATAGATCTAGTGCGCGGAGTAATTTATGCAAATTTTTATATTTCACGTGTGAGATATCAGCTTATATTTCACGTGTGAAATATAAGGATATATTTTACCGGAAGTGCAATGCTAAAACAGCTCCAAGTATGGTATAAAAATATTTCCACCTATATTATAATGTGTGTGCATATAATATGTCTGAGTGTTTATTGTATACAAATGCGTGAATTAGGTGTGAATATGGGCGCTACAGAAAATGTGTTATAGCAGACTTGCCACTCATCCCGATTTAATCGGGATATCCCGATTTTTTGCACCAAATCTCAACCATCCCGATTTTCCCGATTTCGATCGCCAGCATCCTGATTTTTTGTCGTTGCGTCTGTTGGGTTCGATTCTTAGATAAAAATATAAAAAGTTCTGCAATCTCTTTTGCTTGGAAACACCGATTGGACTTTTTATCTGCAGGAACTTGGAACGCTATTTTCTAAATCATCTATGACGAATCTAGATCTAGTTGATGACTAACGCACGTAATTTAAACTAAAATCGACCTAGTTTCAAATGCTCATTCGCATCACATGACATGACCTCGGACGTGTGGTGAGTAGCGCCAGTGTCGGGGACCGTCGGTTGTCGGGGTCAACAAAGTTCATTCACACCGGTCGCG
The DNA here is from genome assembly GCF_000002075.1 of Aplysia californica. NCBI lineage: Eukaryota > Metazoa > Mollusca > Gastropoda > Aplysiida > Aplysiidae > Aplysia > Aplysia californica. Next base: position 46,453 of record NW_004797570.1, on the reverse strand, counting down.
TTGGTCGAGGTGTTTTTGCGACTTTACCAGTGTGGACGGCCGGGGGGAGGGGGTGGGGGTATTGTTTTGACACTAGGGCTTAAAGTGCGTGCCGTAATACAGGTACTAATTAAGGGGAAAGGAATTATTTTTTTTTAATGAACAGCCTTGGCGCGATCTTTTTTCCGATGTGAGGGAAGTCAAACGTTGTTAAATCGCGGGCGTTTTGCGTGGAGAGTTACGTGTCAGCTGTTTTCAAGACTACGAGTGTTTCAGCATCACTGCGACCTTCGCTCCCCCAGTCTATCCAAC
>NW_004797570.1:40319-41720 GCF_000002075.1 Aplysia californica | reverse complement strand
CCCCCCTCCCACACACACACACCAACGCCCATATCCTGTTGAATGTTAAGTTTGCAGGAACGAACTGAGTGTTTTGCCAAGTCTTTGGGGTTGATATTTTTCTCGTCACGATATATTCTTTGATGAATTCTGGGGCTGTTTGCAAATGCGTCGCCGGATTGATCTACCCATTTTCGGCCGTGCAAAAACTGTCAATGCGTTCGTGATTTTGTTTCCGTTTTTTTTTTTCTTCTGTTATTATTTATGAAGGACTGACGCGGTGTCCTGCATTGAAGAATCTCTCTCTCCCCTGCTCTCACAAACAAGCAAATCAGAGACCACATAACAAAACCGTAAATCTCATTGAATGTCGTCGGGTGTTTGTCTGATCCCTTCATCCTGTGTTTCTACTCGAGGAACGAGGCGAGCGAATTGAGTGGCTTAGTGGGCGCATGTTCAGATGAAACGTCAAGTAATGTTGCCACAGACGAACGAACAACGGATTTTTTAGAACGGAGGTGGCTGTTAACTAGAGATGGGCGGTTAGGTTCCCGAGTATTGAAAGCTAGGAATCGAAGGAATCAACCCCGAACCCAATTACTTACTTTCTAAGGATGTGATTTCTTACGATGGTTTTCTCATTGGCTCCGAACATATTCAGGATCATGGATAACCTTGATTTAGGAACACTACGAAGCATCAACTTTTATTTTTCAACAATAAATTAAAAAAAAAAAAATAATAATAATTAAAGTAACCGGAAACCGTTGGTTTTCGTAAAAAGGAGTCGGAACTTTTCTTCCATAGCATTAATCGTGGGATCCGGTTCCGGAATCGATTCTTCGCCCAGCTCTACTGTTAACCAAATTTACACAAGGATGAAATAATGTTGTTTTAAATAAAATAGTTTTCTATCTTTTGGTGATTGTATACATGTGTGTATAAAACAACAGCAACAACGACAACAATACAACAACATCGACAACAACAACAACAACAAGAACAGTAACAACAACGATAACAACAACAATACAACAACAACAATACAACAACATCGACAACAACAACAACAACAACAACAACAACAGTAACAACAACGACAACAACAACAACAGCAACAACAACAACAACAACAACAACACAAACCGTGTATGTAACCAATGTCTGTTGTCAAGCAGATAGTCGCTTTGCCATCGCGCACAGGAGACTTATATGTTCAATTCCCGTGCGGGGAGGAATGTTATCGGGTGTCCTGCGGAACTTTGTGTCCGTCTCAGCTCGGGTTTGCCCTCGATCATGGACAGGGTTGAAGTTCAGTCAAACATCTAAACTACCCAAACTGTGTCGGAGGAGGTGTAAAGCATCGACAAATACATAATTTTATGTAATTAAGCGCATGTTTCCCTTTAACCCCCCCCCCCT
>NW_004797570.1:32606-40219 GCF_000002075.1 Aplysia californica | reverse complement strand
ATTTATTATAATTTATCATAATTATTCATGTTATTATTTATTACTCCTTAGTTACAAGGTGAGTTCTTCATCCCCCTCGGGAAACATCATCGGGAGCCGTGCTCGTATAAAGTAGACGCCGCAGACCTGAATGGCATAGAAGTCTTGAAAAATTATTCTTTTGAGGTGAGTGTCACCATTTTTCCCATGGCTCTTATCTTTTCAGAAAATTCCTCTTTATTTTATTCCCGGCCAATTTCACACATTGAGCTATTGAGGGATCATTTCAAACAGAATCTTTTTATTTTTTTATTATTTTTTTTACCTTCAAAATTTTGGAAGAAGTGATTAATGAAGACTGACTCTGATCTTGGACCTAAATGTGTATGTGTGTTAAGTTTGTAGATTTCAATGGTTCAGAGCATGTGGGTTAAGTTTGTAGATCTCAATGGTTCAGAGCATGTGTGTTAAGTTTGTAGATTTCAATGGTTCAGAGCATGTGTGTTAAGTTTGTAGATCTCAATGGTTCAGAGCATGTGTGTTAAGTTTGTAGATCTCAGTGGTTCAGAAACCGGCAGCCCTGCCTTTTAAATGATTTAAATTGTGTCGATGTGGGCATAAAAACACAGGTCTATATTTAATACTTTGCGGTCACTTGGTGCAATAATGCGAAGGTGAAAATTCTCCGTTCCGGTCACCTGGTGCAGTTCTGTGCCAGGCCTGAGAAGTCCGTTGCAGTCTCTCTCCTGGCTAGGTGACCGGATGGGGTATTTTGTACTGCTGGCTGCGAGACTGCAAAGTGTTAAAAGAAATCGGGTAGACATTCGGAAGTCAGTTTTAGAGCTAATTGAGAAATTACAAAGAGTAAGGTAGATAACGTGGTTTGATGTTGGTGTTACTGCCAACTGATCCCTTCTTTTCGTGTGCAAAGTTTGCTTTTGTACGTGTACTTACTCACTGTTCCCATAACCCACGAGGATCGTAGAGGTCGCTGTATGATAGAGAGCCTCGTCAGGTGCCTCCACTTTTCACTTTTTTTTTTGCGAGCGCCTGAGTTTGTGTGAAGGATTTCCCTGTCCACTCCGCAATGTTGTCGGTCTGCCATGTTGTTGCATGCATTCACACAAACATAATAGATTTTCATATACACAAACACATAACATGCGTACACACACACACACACACACACACACACACACACACACACACACACACACACACACACACACACACACACACACACTCCCCTCTTATACTCTTTTCCAACAGCTCATGTTACAAAAACAATGTTCCCACCACAGTGAACATTCCAATACGTTCTTTCTGTTTGTTTTTCCACAGGTGAAGGTCAGGGGCGAGGAATTCGATGGAGCCTACACTGACCCAGTTTTCTTCTTTGCTTCGGAAAAAAGTGAGACATTATTATTTTATTTGTTATAGTCTTTTGTAGCATCGGGTTATATTCTTAGCTCTCCCCCACCTGGGCGATGCTACTGACTTAAGTTGTCTTTAGCTCATTCCTAAAGGGGGACATGAACATTTTCTTATGCATAGTAGAATTGTAAATAGGCCGATGTACCAATGTCATGCTGATACTGTGGAATAGCCTGGTTATTACAAAGATGAATTGAGGCTGGGCTAATTAGCTTAACCCTGCACAGGGGCCGTGTATGATTGATGCTTCCTTGTGCAGCCCTTTCTACTGGGGCTGGTGATGAGTAGGGCTGGGCAATGAGTCGCTTTAGCAAAATCTGGATAATATGTCAATGCACCTCTTCGGCATATTCTTCCAACTTAGAACACAACATGTACCCCTCAACCAACATCTCAACCGAATTGGAGTAAAGCAGTCTGCTGCCTGTCCACTATGTGACTACCCCTCAAAGACAGTGGAACATCATCTGTTTTTCTGTAGAAAACTAACTGATTTAAGGGGATGTTTTCTTCCCAAGCTACCCCACACATCTAATTGCCTCTACTCCTCAAGACAACAATTAGAACAGACATGCAACTATTACCGAATGGCATCATGCAGAAGAGTTAACGCTCAGATGCTACTGGATCGCTAACAACAACAACAACACCTCTTCTGCATGAGGGTGCGGTGGCGGAGCGGTTAGTGCACTCGTCTCCGAAGTGGAAAGTGTGGGTTCCAGCCTCGGTTTCAACCCCATCCTGCCCACCCAGCAGTAATGGGTACCTGACTTCGAGTTGGGGAAGTAAAAGCGACGTGGAAAGGAACTGGCCACCCTACCACAATATGCTGAAGGCTCAGGAATTTGTCTCACTAACAAGGCAACCCCAATGTCCGGATCGGATGCGGGAACAACTTTTTTAAAACGTTAAAACATACGAGTAAATGGTCGCTTTTAAGCGCAATGGGGCTATCCCAAAAAATGCTGTTCTGAGAAAATGAAAGGTAAAGTTTTTGCCCCTTGTTCAGTTTCTTTAAAAGAAAAGGAAAAGTTTTCTCTATAACCAAACAAATATACACACCAATGTAACCAAACTTCTCCTATAGGTAGGTCAATGCCCACTTTTGGTGTAGGTCAAGATTTCTGGAAACCCCTGAAATCTGGGTTAGCCCGCTTGTCCTTAAAAGCGACCAAATAACTTTTCTTTCCAAACTTGTGTTTTTTTCAGTCCCCATACTTGACAGAGCGATTCCTGGACGGGAAGTTTTGGTTCCAGTGAGATCGTTTGGCGGTGCCATGGACATAAAGTTGTGTGCCTTGTGTGCGGTGAACGAAAGACAGGGACCCGTACAGGAAGTTGGACTCTTGATCTGTGTTCGGGATTCGGACGATGGAGGTTGTAGCTATCCTGACGCAAGTAAGAACATTTGCATCTTTGGTTTGTATGAGTATGAGCTATGAGAAATGATGATAGATGGATGGATGTCTTGATAGATGGATAGATGTTTGAAAAGATGGATGGATGGATGGATAGGTGGATGGATGGATGGTTGGGTGGATGTTTGAAAAGATAGATGGATGGATAGGTGGATGGATGGGTGGGTGGGTGGATGGATGGATGGATGGATGGATGGATGGATGGGTGGACTGACAGATTAATGGGTGGATGGATGGATGGGTGGATGGATGGATGGATGGATAGGTGGATGGATGGACAGATTAATGGATGGATGTATGGATGGATAGATGGATGTGTGGATGGATGAATGGGTAAACAGAAAGATAAATATAGATAGATACATGTATTCACATATATATATATATATCAAATACACATACATATGGAGAGAGGGAGAGAGAAAGAGATAGAGAAAGATAAAGGAAGAGGTAGAGAAAGAGATAGAGAGAGAGAGAGAGAGAAGGGGGAAGGGGAACATAACAAAGACTAAATTGGTAAAGAGCAGTGTTTGTGTGTGTGTATATATGTGTGTTTGTGTGTGTGTGTATATGTGTGTGTTTGTGTGTGTGTGAGTGTATGTCTGTGTGTGTGTGAGTGTATGTCTGTGTGTGTGCATATTACCTGTATTACCTGTCCTGGGCAACATCGTCATTGCACACCGGACAGGTCCATAAGTGCTCAGTTCCCCCCAGCACCAAAGCCCACAAGGTATCCATACCGATTGCTCCGGTGGCTGTCTGATTATGACGACGTCTTTCCTTTCCAGATGATCATTCCTTTCTCCATTCTCCCCTCTCCATCCCCATTTCCCGCATCCTAATGATTGCGTGGTGTTCTGCTGTCTCCCTGTCTTTTTTTCCTCCAGGGTCTTCAACACTTCTCCTTTGTGTGTGTGTGTGTGTATGTGTGTGTGTGTGTGTATGTGTGTGTGTGTGTGTGTGTGTGTGTGTGTGTGTAATGGGGTTGAATAAAAATGAGGGGGTGAGGGTTCCTTTGGAGGGGGATAGTGAAAGTATCGAAAGGGGACTGTGCTGACAAAATGAGTTACTTCTCGGATTCAAGCCTGATGGAAATAAATACATCACGCTTAAAAGTGAAGTTTTTACAATTTATAAGTATGAAATAATATAAAGCAATGTTATAGTTAAATAATATGGCACCAAAAGAGAACTTGCAAATTTGACCCTAGTGTTGACTTTTGGCCTCATTTTGTCTGCCCGCCTGAGAAATTGTACATTCAAGAAATTACCTCAAACTCCACACACACGCTCTCACCTTTTCAGCTGGCATTAAGAACCTGAGCGACATCAACGCTACGACGTGGGCCAGATCCCGGGCAGTTGGCTTCGCCATTCCTTTCTGGGCCAGTCCGGACAACTGGCTGGAGAAGCTACTCAAAGGTAGGCCACAACACTGCCACTACTGTTTGTTTTTGCTTTAGTAGAGGTTTTACAGTGCTCGCAACTGCTCAAGGTCATTTGAGGGCCAGAAGATTTGAGGTGTTACAAGAGAGTAACAAACATTAAAAAGAAGAAGGGGAGATAAGGAAGATAGATTTTTCATAGGAGAGAAGAAGCAAACCACACCACAGCACCCACCAACCACGCACCACAACTGTTTGTTTTCACGCAGCGTACAAAAAATGTCCCTCTGGGATAATAAAGTATTGTCTTATCTTATTTTATCTTCTTAACTCGTAATATGTGAGGCATTGTGGTGGAATGAGGTGCTCGTCAAAATAATACAAGCGAAGATGCAGGCATTTTTCCAACACTTTGGCTATTTTTGTCGCTTTCTTTTTTTGGGGGGGATTAGTACCTTTTTATGTCCATTTAAAAAACACATTCTCGTGTTGATTTTACTAAAGATCATTTATTAAAGGCACAAAAATGTAAATGTTCAGTTTCCAAGTGCCCTCAAGCAATGGAGTTCACCTAAATTAGGTGGCTATTTTCTTGCTCATTTTACCTTTGCAGTCTAGCGACTCTTTCCTCTTTCGATCACAAATATCTCGATTTCTAGCCGGTTCAAGATAGATTAGAATTTTGTTCATTCAAAGCAAGAAAAATTAACAAGCTTTATGATGTTTTCAGTAGGGCCACGTGCCCAAAAATTGATAAGCGCCAGATTTCATTGCCTCCTGACTCATATTACTGTTCTGTTTTTGTTCTTGTTTTAGTTTATTGTTCTTTCAAGGGCTGGTGATGTGTTAATATATTATTTATATTCTTGCTATAGTCATTGCAGCTGTCGTTGTTATTAACATTTGTGTTATGACGTGGTGGAATCAAGCACTCGTCCAAATAATCAAAGTGAAGAAACTTGCATTTTTCCGAAGGTTTGTGAATTTTTATTAAATTTTTGTTTTTCGGCTCAACACCTTTCATGCCCATTAAAGAACTCATTTCTGTGAGGATTTTTCTGAAAAACCTTGATTAAATGCTCAAAAAATGTAAATTTTCACTTACCACTCTTAAGCTAAGGAAATAACTAATCTTTGGCTGCCATTTTCTCACTAATGTTACCTCTGAAAACAGGTGACCCCCACCTCCTTCATTCGCAGATATCTCGACTTGTATTCAAGATAAATGGAAAAATTTTTTCATCCAAATAATAACAAGTGAACAAGCTTTAAGATGATACCCAAAACTCTACAAGCCCAAAAATTGACGAGAGACTGATTCCACCACGCTGCCTCACAATTGTGTCACGACACGGTGGAATCAGGCGCTCGTCGTCAGTTTTTTGGCGTATGGAATTATTGGTATCATTTTCAAGCTTGTCCATTTGCCTTGCTTTGGACGAAAAAAAATACTCGTTTATCTCGGATACAAGTCGAGATATTGGCTATTGAAGGAGGTTGGGGTGGCCTGGTTTCAGAGTTAAATAAGCGAAAGAATGGCAACCAAAGATTAGTTATTTCCTTAGCTTGAGTGCCTGTGGAAACTTAGAATTTACATCTTTTATACCTTTCATCAACTTTTTCCCTTAAAATCTACTCAGAAATGTATTTTTAATTTGCATAAAGGTGTTGGGCCGAAAAACAAAAATTCGATTAAATTTCCCAAACCTGCGAAAAAATACCAATTTCTCCACTTTTGTTGTTTTGACGACGCTGATTTCACCGGGATGCTTCACTTTTGTTGTCACTGTTGATAAAATACGTAAAAACTGGCTTAGAACGACACTCTTCAGAAAAAAATGCAATTGAGACGTTGACTTTACATTGCATCGCTGTTTCTATTGTCTGTACTCTTGTTGCATGGTATCATTGCGAACTGTTTACGTAATCTCTCCTGTTACTATTTTTATTCCATTATGCATGCTGCTGTAACACCATTTTTTTCAGTGATGAATTGAAATAATGTTTAATTTGTATAAAGTTAATTTATTATTTAAAAAAGAATTTTAAAAATGTTTCTTCTCTTTGCAATGAAAATTCCTTGATTGATTAAGTTAGACGATGTTTATTTTATCGCTTAATTTTTTTTTTCCACTTTTTTTCTCTTTGCAATGAAGATTCCTTGATTGGTTAAATTTGAATGTTGTTTTTTTCTTTTTTGGGGTTTTGTTGTTTTGTTTGTTTGTTTGTTTGTTGTTTTTTTCGGGGGGGGGGGGGGGGGGGGAGTAGGTTTTTTTAGGGGAGGGTTGTTGTTGTTTTTTTTCTGTGTAAAATGAAGACCTCCACAAGGATAAGTAATGTGATTTTTCTGTTTTCTTTTTCTTTCCTTCCCTGCAAAATGAAGATCCGTCCACGGATTATTTGTACACGATCGGAGCAGACAAAGACTGCGACACAAACACAGTGTCAACGTTCTGTAACGGCCCTCTACCTTTGAACAAAGTGTTCACGTGAGTCTGTTCTTTTAGTGTCTTTCTAACTACAACTCTCAGATGTATGCCTCTACTTCAGTGCTTTCTTGTCTTATCTCCATTGTTAATAACAGTGAAAACAGTTCTGAACAAAGAGGGAGCTTAAGAAGAAATCACATTTTCATTGTTAAAAATAATGGATATAATACAAGAAAGCACTGAGGTCACAATGCGCTGAAATGCGGTTTTTGTTGGGGGGGTTTTTGGTAAATGTTTTACGGCGCTCGCAACTGCATTAGGTCATAGGAGCGCACGGACACACCTAATATTTTCAGTTGGTAGGAAATTTTGAATTTTGTACGGGTGGCGGCTGAAGCCTACTCCTATCGATTTTAGACCACCATGGGATCTTTAACGTGTGCAACTTGCACTCTGGCCCTCCGAGATTTTTCGCCCTTGTCCCAGAAGGCTAGGTGTAGATCTTTCCTACCAGAAGATCAGGGGTGTGGCAGAAAGACAGCAGTAAGAAGGAGCCAAGGAGTAGCAGCAGACAGGCAGCAGAAAGAGTCAGGAGCCCAGAGAAGGGGGCAAAGGAGGTGAGGGGGTGGGGGCAGAAAGAGGAGACGAAAGCAGACGAAAGAACATTGCTAGAGAGCAGGAAAAGAGGTGAAAGGAAACAATTTTAGAGAATAAAATTTTTGGTTGCTACACGGATTCAAACCTGAGACCTTTGAATGAGAGGCCAACACCTTAACCTACAGGCCACGAGAGCCCCCTAGATGCGTTTTTGAGAAGGACATAAATAGCATAGATAGCAGAGCTCAGAAGTGTGGGTTGTGCTAGGGTGATGAGTATTTGGGTGTTTGTGTGTGTCGTGTGTGTGTGTGTGTGTGTGTGTGTGTGTGGTGAGGGGGGGGCTTATAATGTGTGTGTCCACTGTGTGTGTG
>NW_004797570.1:30631-32452 GCF_000002075.1 Aplysia californica | reverse complement strand
GGGGGGTTGCTTGATGTCCTTTTCTGCTGTGAAAAAAATGTTTTGTAACTGTAGGTGAATTTTACGTCCCAAGCAGTACTTGTTAACATATTTTTTAAATTTTCTCCCTGCCCTGGAATCGAACTTGGGTCTTGTGCGTGCGACAGCGAAGCACCTAACAGCTAGACCACAGACTTTGATGTCCATTTTCTGCATCGTTTCTCATTTTTGTTTGTCTAGGGGTGAACGAAATGGCCGGGGTGTTTTGACGAAGTCTAGGGCCACATATTTCTTCTCTCTCAATTCGACTTTGTGGCGTCGGTAGCCAAGTGGTTAGGCTGTCGGACCCGTAATCATGATATTGCGGGTTTGGAGGATTGAGCCTTAGCTCAGTCCGATGTCTTGTCTTTGGGAAAGGCCCTTTACGTGAATTTCCTATTTGGCTCTGCCCTTTCGGAGATCAACTTTAGACTCGAAGGTCCCGCCTCTTAAAGAAACAATTAATACTGTTGATAGGGGCATTGAACGTGTGTCTTTTCATCATTTTTCTTTTCTGTTTTGAGCATTTAGCGATCACCGTCACTCTTGAACCTATGGGTCACTGGAAAAGTTCGGGATAATTTAGATTTTTTGAGAGCATCCGAACAAAGGAATGAATGGAGAACCGTGATGGCTAATGTCTTTCATAGAACTGGCACTTGATGATGATGATGATTCTCCCTACGTCATTAAATGTCGTCCAGATTAAATGTCGAAAGTTTTTAGTGGATTCTCGATCATCTCCTGTGTGCATCAAACTTCCTCAGAATGAATTCTAAGTGTCTAACGAACATACATTTTATGTTGGGAAATATAGATAATATTTATGCATTCCAAGTATGAAACAAACATTTGTTTTACGTTCCGAGATATAAATTATCAATTAATTCTAAGCGTTACACAAACATTTACTTTACTTTGGAAAATATAGATTATGCGTTTTAAGTATGAAATATACATTTATTTAATGTTTGGAAATATAAAATTATGAATGCTAAAGCACGAAACAAACATTTATTTTGTGTTGGGAAATGTGAGCTGGGAGGTGTGTTCCCTCATGTAATCGCTTCTCCTAAAGAAGTTGCGCCTCGGAGATAATGATATTTCTTGGAAATAGAAAGAAGACGCGAGTTGTATGTAAGAGCGTTTACGTGTTTGCGGATTTATTTGTTAGGTGGGGTTTTTTCTCTGTTGTTCCAGGAGAATTGTTATGATCTAATGCTGACGAATGTCGGATTGGGTAAGAAATAAAGTGATTTGGGGGATGAAGTGTGTGTGTGTGTATGTGTATGTTTACTTGTGTGTGTGTGTATGTGTGTGTATGTGTCTGTGTGTATGTGTGTGTGTGTTTACGTGTGTGTATGTGTATGTTTGCGTGTGTGTTTGTGTGTGTGTATGTTTGCGTGTGTGTGTTTGTGTGTGTGTATGTGTGTGTATGTTTGCGTGTGTGTGTTTGCGTGTGTATGTGTGTGTATGTTTATGCATGTGTGTATGTGTGTGTATGTTTGCATGTGTGTATGTGTGTGTATGTGTGTGTATGTGTGTGTGTATGTTTGCATGTGTGTTTATATGTTTTCGTGTGCATGTTTTCGTGTGTGTGTTTGTGTGTTTGTTCTTTAGTATAGACTATCGCACGCTAGACCCACGCTTACACGTGCAAGCGTGGCCGCGTTCATGCAAACACAAACTGATGAGGATGAAAGGAAAGAGAAGACAGGGAGATAGAAAGATACAGAGAGATAAAGGGAGAAAAAGGAAAAAGAAAGAGTGAAAAGGGGAAGAGAAAGAGAGAGAGAGAGAGAG
>NW_004797570.1:18589-30531 GCF_000002075.1 Aplysia californica | reverse complement strand
AGAGAGAAAAACAGAGAGAGACAGAGATTTTTATGTTTGTCTGTGTGAGAAAAAGAAACAGAGAGGACTCCCAGATTCAGTTGTTGTTTTTTTTACACTTGACATAACTTTACAAAACTTCTTGTCGTATAAGTATATTATATATATATAACACATGTTCTCTTTTCCTTTTTTTTTCTAGCATCAGCTTATTTACGTGTAATGGTGCAGGCTGCGATGAATACAACACTTACTACACGGACAGGTTCAACACTAAAGATCAAGATGGTGAGTACGCCTTTTCAATACTTTTAAAAAATCTTCAATGTAGGGTACACCCCCAATTACACAATTTAGATCATATTTTATGTGAGGCAGCGTGGTAAAATCAGGCGCTCGTTAAAATAGCAAAATTGGAGCAACGGGCATTTTCCCATCAGTTTCGAAAATTTTTTCTGGAATTTTTATTTTTCGGCTCAACCTCTTTCAAGTCTATATATAAAGACACATTTCTATGTGAATTTTACTGGAAAATTTTGATTAAAGGCACAAAATATGTCATTTTTCTGTTTTCAATGACTCTTTAGCTATTGGAATTATCAAACTTTGGCGGCCATTTTCTCGCTAATTTCACCAGTGAAATCAAGAGGCCTCACTTCCTTCAATCGTAGGGCCTAAATATCTTGAGTTCTATTCAAGATGGATGGATATTTATTACTTGGGAAGCAAGGCAAATAAATCTGCTTTCAGATGGTAACTATAACTGCACATGCTAGAGCTGGGTCACGAGCGCGAGAACGGAACTGAATCCCCACTCTTGCGGAACGCCATTCGCTATTCACTTCAGCAGACCGCGGAACAGTATCACCTTCCAATTTTCTCCCCTGTCGCTGTCACCACCATGCGGCTTGTTTGTAGCTCTATTTGATCTGTGGATCTAGTGCTATTTGTATGTCGCGAGCGCTAGAACAGAACATGGAATGAAACACTTAGCACGGTTCCCTTTATTTTACAAAAAATGGTATAGTCCAACCCCCCTATTAAAACAAAATGAATGGGTTCCAACCAATATACAGAAGGAATTTTATGGAGCCATTGTTTTTGCGAATCATGTGGTGTGGGGGGGAAGGGGGGGAATTTATGGAGTCGCTAATTGAGGTCAGTAGAGGAGCGCAATGAAGGGTGGGGGCGGAGAGGATGGCGGGGGAGACGTCTCAATGGCGGGGCAAAATGCGTGGGACTTGCGAAGTGGCATTGAATGACACTGTTCCATTTCACGCATACAGCGAGTCCGAGGCTTAGAGTTCCACGAGCGCTCGGGTACTCGCGATTCTTTGAAGCCCACTGAATTGCGAATCACCACTCTCAGATTTGGCGAGTAGGATCCAACTCTAGCACATGCCCAAAATTGACGAGCGCCTGATTCCACCGCGTCGAGACACCTATAGAGGGCGGGCTTCTATTCTGCCTGTCAACCTGAGAGGAATACTATGTGGTACGACACGGAATCAGGCGCTCGTCAATTTTTAGGTATGTGGAGTTATTGGTATCATCTGAGAGCTGTTTCATTTGCCTTGCTTGTAATGAAATAAATATCTATCCATCTTGAGTAGAAGTGAAAATATTTTTGATTGAAGCAGGGGAGGTCCTTCAAAACTGAAAAATGACATATTTTGTGCCTTTAATCTACGTTTTTCAGTAAAATTCACATGGAAATGCATTTTTATAGGGGCAAAAAAGGGGTGGAGCCAAAAAATAAAATTTCGATAAAATCTTCCTTGCTGGCAGAAAAATGCTTTTTTTGTCTGATTTCATTATTTTGACGAGCGCCTGATTTCACCACGCTGCCTCACATATTCAACCTCACAGCAGAAAGTTGGAGGTGCTAGATAAAAAGTCTTTCCACATGGGAACCAAACTTTAAATCTATTCTAATCCAGGTATGTTTGATGGATGCTGCAGTTCTGATACTTTATTTTACACGATGTGTGGAATAGTTTTCATATTTGTAATGCCCTTGTCGATACCGTTAGTTTATTTAATTAAGAAGTACCCATGTCAACATTGTAAGCTTATTTAATTAAGAAATGGGGGCCTCTAAATGGAACGTTAATTTTTATTGTTATTGCGGTGTGTCATGATGATAAACATCTATCTTTCAACCACTAATATTGTGTTGACTCAACAGATGAACCGTAAGATCGGTGACATTTTGTTTGTGTGTCTCGTCTCCACAGATGTTGGCGATGATGACGGCCTAACTGACGGACATATCACAGCCATCGCCGTAGGAGTTATTGTTCTTTCTGTCGCTGTCGTGGTCGTCATTATCTTTATCGTGAGGAAAATGAGAGGACGTTCTTTCCCAACTTGAGAGTTCAGCGAAAGGAGGTTCTTTTCTTACCTGATGTTAAAGGAGCTTCTTTTTCTCACTCGATATTATTGCAAGAGGAGGTTCTTTTTCTTCCTGATATTATAGCTAAATAAGGTTCTTTTTCCTTCTGATATTATAGCTAAATAAGGTTCTTTTTCCTTCTGATATTATAGCTAGTGGAGGTTCTTTTTCCTCCTGATATTATAGCTAAATAAGGTTCTTTTTCCTCCGGATATTATAGCTAAATAAGGTTTTTTTTCCTGATATTATAGCTAAATAAGGTTCTTTTTCCACCTGATATTATAGCTAAATGAGGTTCTTTTTCCACCTGATATTATAGCTAAATAAGGTTCTTTTTCCTCCTGATATTATAGATAAATAAGGTTCTTTTTCCTTCTGATATTATAGCTAAATAAGGTTCTTTTTCCACCTGAAATAATAGCTAGAGAAGGTTCTTTTTGTTGTTGTATTTGTTGCTTTTAAATTTTAGAGTTTTATGGAGAAAAACAGGGCTGTAGAAGATAAAGATTGACTGTTTTCTGTGTACATTGATATTCTCTTTTGTTATTATTGTTTGATGTTGTGACTTATCTGACAGAGTGAAATATTGCCCGATCGTTGACATAATACGTACGAAAGAATGTGATCATCTAATTGTTAATCTGGACTTTCAATCTTTCGTCTAAGAAGGTTCATATTATGTGCTCTTTCACTCCACCGTTCATTTTATGATACTTTCAATTCTTAACAATGTGTCCAATTTTTAACAATAGGCCTATGTTCAATTTTTAACGATATGTTGCCAAAAAAAAGGGAAGGGTGTGGGAGGGTTTTTTTTGTTTGTTTTTTTAAATTTACCCTTGAAAATTTTTTTGTATTTTAGTAATACAACTATGTTATTTAAAATTACTAAGAGATTAGGAGAACATTAATTTGGTATTTTTATGAGCTGGCTCTTGACACACATTAAGGTTATCTTTGTAGAAAGACTTCTATGGCTGTGTCTGTACCTGATGGGATCAAGGCTACTGGCAGGGATACGAGCATGCCATATGGTCTGCTAGTGGTTAGGATTCCTGGCTTTCACCCAGGCGGGCCAGGTTCGATTCCCGGTGTGGGAACAATATTTTTTTGTGAGGATGCGGTGGTGGAACGAATAGTTCGCTCATCTCCAAAGCGGAAAGTCCGGGTTCGAGCCTTGGTTCGGATACGGATTTTTCTCGCCCCCTCCTTCCCACCCAGCAGTAATGGGTACCTGACGTCGAGTTGAGGAAGTAAAGGCTGCGTGGAAAGGAACTGGCCACCCTACCACAATATGCTGAAGGCCCAGGAAGTTGTCTCACTAACAAGGGAATCCCCAATGTCCGGATCGGATGCGGGAACAACTTTACTTTTCTTTTTACAAACATGCCTCTTCTGGGAATCAAACCTGAGTCTTCTACAAGACAGCTGACCATGATGTGACGCGAGCAAAAAATCCATGTGTGCATACTCTGACAGTGAACAGGATAGAAATTATGTTCATTTTTTTTTCACAAGCGTTTTCGTACTGTCACGTAGCCTGCTCAGTTTTTAATCACTAGATTTTTCATCAACAAGACATGTACATAAGCCATGACTTCCAATTTTAATAGTTATAGAAATATTATTATTATTATTATGTTGACTTCCAATTTTAATAATTATAGAAATATTATTATCATTATTATGTTGACTTCCAATTTTAATAGTTATAGAAATATTATTATCATTATTATGTTGACTTCCAATTTTTATATAGAAATATATTATTATTATTATTATGTTGTTGTTAGATTAATGGTCAGTGTTTATTAATTCATGTTCTACTTGTATTCACTGTTGGTTCGTGTTGTGAAGAAGTGGACGATGTTGCAGATTTGTGAGCTTCTGTATTTGTGAGGCAGCGTGGTGGAATCAGGCTCTCGTCAAAAAAATCAAAGTGAAGAAACTTATATTTTTCTTCCGGTTTGTGAATTTTTATCAAATTTTTGTTTTTGGGCTCAACACCTTTCATGCCCGTTAAAGAACTCATTTCTGTGTGGATTTTTCTGAAACACGCTGATTAAAGGTACAATAAATGTAAACTTTCAGTTTCCATGGACTCTCAAGCTAAGGACATAACTCATCTTTGGCGGCTATTTTCTCACTAATTTTACTCCTGAAAACAGGTGACCCCACCTCCTTCATTCGCAAATATCTTGACTTGTATTCAAGATAAATGGAAATTTTTTCAATCCAAATAAAGACACGTGAACAATTTTTAAGATGATACCAACAACTGTACATGCTCAAAAATTGACGAGAGCCTGATTCCACCACGCTGCCTCACATTGAAGTATGTGTACACAGAGTATATTATATATTGGCTTATATACAAAATATTATATATATCGCCACTGCACTAGCAAAATGGCCAATCTTATATTTGCTACTTTTGCAATATCGGGGGGGGGGGGGGGGGGGGGAACTGTTTAACTATTTATCATCTACAAATGGTAAAACTTGCCTTGTATGTTTCTTTGGTGACTGCCAGCACATTTTATTTGTTTAGTTTTTACCAAAAGATAGACATAATAGAACCACAAAACTGAATAAAAGGCCAGTTGCATTTTTTCACGACTCTGAATGATGCCATTTTAACTCTTTATCTCCGCCAAGCCGCTCCCAGCAGCTCGCGGTCGGAACAGCTGTGCTGGGGAGTCACTGACAGCAGCTCGGGCACATTCCTTTACCACGACTTCGACATAAAATTAAATGGCGTTTTTGTCATTTTAAGATTTAGCACCAAAAAAAGGCTCCAGCGTAGTGGGTTTACCCCCCTCGGAGATAAAGAGTTAAATGCTAGTAATAGTGCGGTGACGATATTTGTGAGAGGTAGTGACAAAATGAGTTACTTCTCGCAATTCACAAATGGAGATATTGGCCAAAAATCGACACTAGGGTCAAATTTGTAGATTTTCTATTGGTGTCATATTCTATAAGTATGACATGCATTTGATTCTTTCACACTTATAAATTGTAAAAACTTCACTTATAGGTGTGATGTATTTATTTCCATGAGGCTCAAATCTGAGAAGTAACTCATTTTGTCAGCACGCTTCACTTTAATTAAAAGTTTCATCACAATACGCATTATAATATTGAATTATGCATGTTGAGTCAGGTTGTAAAAATCACTTGAAAAAACATCCCAGACAAACCTACCTACTACTAGATGTACCTCAAACTTTTCTTTTTGCTGGTGCACTTGGGTTATAGTCCCTAGTGGCTACTATGAATAGTGCAGACTATGAAAATCACAGATGACTAACAGTCATCTTAACCGTATCGGTACGCCCAGGGGTCATTTTGTACACCCGGGGTTGTATTCTTCACATTTTAGAATATTTCTAGTACGAAGATCTCTTTGAAACTTTCAGTATTTCTCAAAAAATCATTTTGACAGACTGCTATGCAAAGCGTACAGATCGGATTAACGAGTAAATTTCCTCTTTGGAAAGTGGTGGCACAGAGTTCCCCACGTCGTATGGATACGAGAGTAAAACACAATGTACGGATAGGGTTGATAATAATAGATAGCATTTGAATAGCACAAATCCCCGCTCAACAGCAAGCTCTATGAGCTTCTTCTCGTTCATCCCTAAATAGACATAATAATAATAAAAATAAATAGCATTTGTATAGCGCATATCCCCGCTCAACAGCAGGCTCTATGCGCTTTACACTATATTATTACCACAGCAGACCATAGAACACTCCGAAACATTCTCAGCTTCCGCGGAAGCATACAGTGCAAGCAGCGGATTTCACGCGCTCAAACACTATCAAACTGACAAGATCTTTCTCTGTCTATAGCTGGGTACCCATTTCCACCTGGGTGAAGTGAGGAAAATTTGTGCAAAGTGCCTTTCCCAAGGACACAACGTCGGGCCCCTGACGGGATTCGAACCCACGACCTTACGGTTGCGAGTCCGAGAGCCTAACCAGTCCCTAGCGTGTGAAGGCTGTTGTATGCTGCAAGTCTCCTAGGCCCCCATAGAGTTTTGTCTCTCTCTGCCTCCGTCTACAGTTGGGCCAATATTTCCTTCTAAGTAATAAGATAAGGTAAGATAAGATACACCTTTATTGTTCTGATCCTGGCACATTGGTTTGGTGTTTCACCTCCTATGCGCACACACACACACACACACACACATACACACACACACACACACACACACACACACACACACACACACACACACACACGCATGTACACACACACACACACAAACACACACACACACACAGTGCCCCGAGCATTGAGCAGGCTTGTAACAGATGGTTCCCTGTTTGACTGCCAGTCCTGTAGTCTCGGAAATAAGGATTGAATTGGCCCTACTTAGGCCTACTTTTAGTGTAAAACGTCCTGATATTCTCAGTGCTGTTTGTGTACAAGTTGGCCACCCTATGTCACAAATGCTTGAATGATAATGCGCTACCATATTTATCAAATTTGTTGAGACAGTACATTCCAACTCGCAGTTTAAGGCAATCGGCTGACAAAAAGAAATTTCTTTTACCGTCTATGAAACTTAAAACAATGGGTGAAAGGGCATTTGAATACCAAGGCCCCAAGACGTGGAATGCTTTGCCAAGTACGTTGAGAGAAATCAAATCTTTTGATTCATTCAAATGTCAGCAGAAGTTATTTCTGTTTTTAAATTAATAAGATGAATATTTGGAGTGATTTTCTTTTAGTCAGAACACAACGTTTTATGTTACTGTTGTACGTTGTACTGTATTGTAAAGCGCTCAGAGCCTGTGTACTTTAATCAGGGTTGTGCGCTATATAAATATCATTTTTATTATAAAAATATTTTTTTTTAGCAAGTCTTTTATAGATATCTGAGTGACTTGCCTCATCTTGACTCAATGAAAGAGTATGGGACAGGTTAGATGCACATTATTAGACCACAAAGCCCAACCATAAAGAAAGTTTGAAGCAGTACAGTCGGCTCCTTTAATTTTAATATATATGCAAAATCTGACTTTAACAATGTGAATGAGATACCAAGCCAGGACTCAGTTTTACTTTATCTGTCTCTGTCTCTGTCTCTGTCTGTCTCTGTCTGTCTGTCTCTGTCTCTCTCTGTCTGTCTGTCTCTGTCTCTGTCTCTGTCTGTCTCTGTCTGTCTGTCTCTGTCTGTCTCTGTCTGTCTGTCTCTGTCTGTCTCTGTCTCTGTCTATCTCTCCCTCTCTCTCTATCTCTCTCTCTCCCTCTCTCTCTCTCTCTCTCTCTCTCTCTCTCTCTCTCTCTCTCTCTCTCTCGGCCTATGACATTGTGTACATTGGGTATTATTCATGCCATTGTAAAACAAATTTCCCAAGGGAATCAGTCCAGTGGTTTTTATGTAGGCCTATGCTGCGCGTTTTAACGATCGTATAATTGCGCGGAAATCTTAAGATTGCGCTGCGCGTTTTAACGAATGTATAGTATCTTTCTTGTGAGCTCTTCAGTTTCATATGTTAATTTAAATTTTAGTTTTTATATTCACATTTTTCCCCTTTTGAAAATATTTGTGAATGTTCCTTGATGCGAGTAAATAAAAGAATAAAGATGGAAGTGAATTTTTAACAGAAAATTTTCTAAAAATATATAAAATATTAACGCAATCTTCCGATTGCCGCGTAAATATACGTTTGTTAAAACGCACGGCCCAATCCTTAAGATCGCTGCGCAATTATATGATCGTTAAAACGCACAGCGCATGCGCCTATCGGTATATAATGCGGAACATATGTGTGTGTGTATATTGGTATTTCCGTTATGCAGGGAGGTGCAGCTGTATTGATGTGATGGCTTCTTTTTTTAGGATAGTAATTTTATACTTACGCCAGTTTTTTCTAATAAGTCCTCAAGTAGACTATGTATGGTCAGGAAGCTGCTCAACTGTTCTAGGCCCAGACAGCAGCATTGTTCACTGGACAGAGAAAGCTTTCATTATTCTAAGCCTTTAGCGATATTTATCTTTTCTGACTTTTATTCATTCAACTTTCTGAATTAATTGAATTTCAACAAAACATTTCTGGAGCTCTGATAACACAAAAGAAAAAACTGCAATCAGAAAAAAAAATATGTGAGGCATCGTGGTGAAATCAGGCGCTCGTCAATATAATGAAACCAAAGAAACTCATGCCATTTTTTTTGCCGTGGGCAATTTTGTTCAAATTTTCTTTTTTTTGGCTCAAAACCACTTTTATGTCTATTAAAGAACACATTTATATGTGTGGATTTTACTGTAAAATGGTGATTTAACGCACAAAATATGTAATTTTTCAGTTTTCAAGGACTCTCAAGCTATTGAAGTTACCAAAATTTTTGTCGCTAATTTTACCTCTGAAGCCAGGTGACCCCCGCCTCTTTTTTTCACAAATGTCTCGACTTGTATTCAAGATAAATGGATATTTTTTTCCATCCAAAGAAAGACGAATGAAGCAGACCTTAAGGTGATACCAATAACATCATAATATGCCCAATAGTTGACGAGCGCCTGACTCCACCGCGTCGTGTCACATACATGTCTCAACGCGGTGGAATCAGGCGCTCGTCAAGTTTTGGCCATGTGGAGTGATTGGTATCATCTGAAAGCTGATTTATTAGCCTTGCTTCTAATGAAATAAATATCCAGCTATCTTAAATAGAACTCAAAATATTTGCGATTGCTGGAAGTGAGGTCGCCTGGTTCCAGTGGTGAAATTAACGAGATAATGGCCGCCAAAATTTGGTAACTCCAATATGTAAAGAGCCCTTGAAAACTGAAAAATGACATATTTTGATCGTTTACTCACCGTTTTTCAGTAAAATTCACATGGAAACATATTTTTATATGGACATAAATGGGGTTGAGCTAAAAAACACAAATTTGATCAAAAGGGCCTAACACTCTGAAAAATGTCTGTTTCTCCGATTTCTTTACTTTGATGAGCGCCTGATTTCACCAAAATGCCTTACATATTATATTACTGGAGCTCATGCAACTGCTACCACAGATTAAGAATATGCAATCAGAAAAAAAATACTCAAAATTTGGGGCTTAGTTCAATTCAACAGCTGTCTGACAATGTTCAATAATGCCGTAGGTACTGACAGGTGTGTGTTATGTTGATGTGATGGTTTACTTTTGGAGGATACCAATTTTATACTGTGACCAGATGTTTTCAATAAATACTCATGCTTTGCTTATATCATAATATTGCTTTGTGAATGTATTTACTTCTGGTGGTTTCAGAGTTCCAGAGGGGGGGGGGGGGGCCCTGGGGGGGGGCCCTCGTGGTCTAGAGGTTAAGGTGTTCGCCTTTCATTCAATAGGTCCCGGGTGCTAATCTGGATAGCGACAGAAAATTTCTCTTCTCTAAAATTTCCCCTTTCACCTCCTTTCCTGCTCTCTAGTAATGTTCTGTCATCTGCTTTCATCTCCTCTTTCTGCCCCCATCCGCTCACCTCCTTTGCCCCCTCCTCTGGGCTCCTGACTCTTTCTGCAGCCTTTCTACTGCTTCTCCTTGGCTCCTTCTTGCTCCTGTCTTTCAGCCACTTCCCTGATCTTATGGTAGGAAAGATCTACACCTGGCCTTCTCGGACAAGGGCAAAAAATCTCAGAGGTCCCGTGTGCAAGTTGCGCACTTTAAAATGCCTTTCATGGTCCAAAATCTAGGCTTCGGCCGCCACCTGGGCAAAATTCAAAATTTCCTGCAAACTGAAAATGTTTAATGTGTTCCGCATGCTCATATGACCTTATGCAGTTGTGAGTGCCGTAAAACACTTTTTTAAAAAAGAGTTCCTTTCCAGTGCCCCGTCTATTCCCATTTTATGTCTCAAATGTATTATATAAATGATAATAATAATTGCATTTATTGTATGGCACATATCCATGCTCTACAGCAAGCTCTATGCACTTTCCATCCATTATTACCCCAACGGACCCTAGAACGCTCAGAAACATTTCCAGCTTCCCGAGAAGCATTCAGTGCAAGATGCTAATTGCACGCGCTCAAACACTACCAAGCTGACTTCATCTCTCGCTGTTCCAAAGCCGGGTACCCAAGTGAGGAAATGTGTGTAGGCTAAAGTGCCTTTCCCCAAGGACACACTATCAGGTCCTTGATGGGATTTGAACAAACAACCTTACAGTTGCAAATCTAAGAGCCAAACCTCTAGGCCACCAACACCACAAACACAGACTTGTGGTTTAATTGAAACCTGAGGTCCTTGATGGGATTTGAACAAACAACCTTACAGTTGAAAGTCTAAGAGCCAAACCTCTAGGCCACAAACGCAGACTTGTGGTTGAATTGAAACCATAATAACCCATAGGAAGGGGTTAATGGACAGGACGTGGAGAAGGGAATAGAGGATGGCGAAGAGGATGAGTGAGAGGAGAGGGGATTGAACAGTTCATTAATCTTCAGCTTTTTTTTTTGGGTGGTGTGTCTTGGTTCACAGATGTATGTCTTCAGCCTACATTCATTAGACCACCGCCCTATTGATACTGGCTTACTGGTAGTATGTTTTAGAACGCGGTATTTTTACGAGTCGTCATAACAAAAACAAAAGTACTCACTTCTTCTTCTTCCTCGTTTTCGAATTGACTGATAATGCTGAGACATTCAAATATTAGTTGGATTGTCTCCCAAAAATAATAAGGGGACATAAGTGCTGATAATACTAGAGGTATTCAAACATTACATGGATTGTCTCCCTTTGACCACGAGTTCGAATTTCTTGATTTCTCACCTCGTATTTCAAAGGGAAACAACTTTGTTATTTTGTGTATCCATGAATTATTCCTGGCTTGCCTTCCCTTGACTATCTGCCAAAAGAGTTGTTCGTGTTCGCTGTGATAGTTTGTTCACTTTCGTCGAGCAGCAGATATTCTAACTCATTGAGGAATTTACCAATGCCCACGAAACTTTGCATCGCTCTTCTGCCGGCCAACGACCAAACAAAAATGTTGTTTTAAAAAATCTTGAATTAGCGATAAAATTATAGTTTTTCTCTTTGGGCCCTATATTAAAAACCGCTTCTCACACACGTTTTGATTACGCATATAGCCTGCGTCACAGCTCGTCAATGACAATTTTTACTTACAAAACTTGTTACAAGAAATTATTGTTATAGTGAACACATGTTTGCTCTAATGGCTCTCAAAACATGGTTTCAATAAGCATAATGTCCCGATTAGAAAAACATGACTGACTTGTTTTAAAAGCAATATTGCCCCAGCTGTAAACATTTCAAAATGTGTAGAAATCACCCACTTGGATTTGTTATTAATATTTATTAAGGAATTTTCTAGAATACAGCTTGCATTTGTTTACCAAAATGTTGATCTGTTAAGACAAATTGATACAAGTCACTGTTCAAAAATTGGAGAACCTATGTTCGATAGCTGAGATATTTGAAAATCAGTCGCACCACGACACCACGAATGTTTGACTGCTCTATAGAGGTGTATTGTACTTGTGGGACCTATACAAATTATCTGCATCATTATCCTCCTCCTCCTCCTCCTCCTCCTCCTCCTCCTCC
>NW_004797570.1:16795-18012 GCF_000002075.1 Aplysia californica | reverse complement strand
CTTCATTTCCTATAGTCTTTTATACATTCTTTCATATTTTTTTCTTTCGTTCTTTCATTTATTATTTTAATTGGTAAAAAAAAACCCGACAACCCTCGCAGTCCGCACTTTGAGTCTCACAGTGAGGTATGATTCAGCATGTGTGTCTGTGTGTGTGTGTGTGTCTGTGTGTGTGTGTGTGTGTCTGTGTGTGTGTGTGTGTGTCTGTGTGTGTCTGTGTGTGTGTGTGTGTGTCTGTGTGTGTGTGTGTGTGTCTGTGTGTGTGTGTGTGTGTCTGTGTGTGTCTGTGTGTGTGTGTGTGTGTGTGTGTGTGTGTGTGTGTCTATATTATTTTGAATGTCATCTACGTCACAGCTCACCAATGACACTTTTTAGTGGCAAAACTTGTTGCAAGAAATTAAATTTATAGTAAAAACTTTTTTTGGCACTAAAGCTTCTCAAAACATTCTTTCAATAAGCATATATCTATTTCACAAGAAAGGACTCAGAAAATAATAATCCACGAAAGGGCTGCTACACTGTGTCAAAGGAACACACCGAAGACTTCAAAATCACAGAGGCAGTGTCTATAGCTTGTTCACTTTCCTCTGACAGCGTAAACAAATTTCTAGCTCATTAAGACAAATTTACCTATGCTCACGACACATTGCATGGCACTTCTACAGGCTAGCGACAAAACAAAACAAAATGTTTTTTCCAAAAAAATTGACACATTAACAAAAAGCAATTTTCTCTTTGGGCTCTGCATTCTATATTAAAAACAAGTCTTTGGATGCATACACAGGATCACGTCTCCACGTACTACAGGTGAGTCTAGAAAATTACTCACCCGTCTCTTGAATCGTGTTTCTTAGGCGAACGTTAAAGAGTGGTATTGAACTTCCGTTGTGAAAGAGAGCAACCAGAGAGTATTTAATTATATTTTAGTGTATCTGGAGCAACGCAGATTTGTTTCGTTCTAAGTGGAATAATCACAAAGGCCAAAGAATGACGGGAACTTTTTTGTCAAATATATTTGTCTAAATTCAGGAAATGAATAAATCAAAAATCGGGCTCCGTCATGGGGACCTATCTTTCTGCAGGTACTTATAATATACAGATAGACAGAGGGAGAGTGGGGGTGGTGGTGGTTAAGAGGACAAGAGAGAGAGAGAGAGAGAGAGAGAGTGTGTGTGTGTGTGTGTGTGTGTGTGTGTGTGTGTGTGTGTGTGTGTGTG
>NW_004797570.1:15006-16695 GCF_000002075.1 Aplysia californica | reverse complement strand
TTCAGATACCAAAATAAACCACACAGACAAAAAAATCAAACTGTTTTTACATTAGGAAGTTTTATTATGTCTTCGACATGAAAAGCATAATAATAATAATAATAATTAATAATATTATATATGTACATAATATAATTGCGATCAATTCACATAGGGCTCTTTTAAAATGAAAAATAAAAAACAACACGCCTTTGAACCTGTAAAGAAGTCATTCAAATAAATTCCAACAAAAACCTTGTAACAGGCAGAGTATTAATTTGTCACACGCTTGGTCTACTGAAACCTCACAAACATGTTCTGCTAAATCCAAAAAAACCAAAAACAAAACAAAACAAAACAAAATGAGTAAAAGAGTACTGTTTAGTCAAAGCTGTCACAACGTGGTGGAATCATGTGCTCGTCAATTTTTGATCAAGTGGAGTTATTGATATCATTATCACCTGAAAGCTTATTCATTCCCCTTGCTTTCAATGAAATAAATATCCATCTACCTTGAATGGAAGTCGAGATATTTGCAGTTGAAGAAGGTGGGGTAACCTGGTTTCAGTGGTTAAATTAATGAGAAAATGGCCGCCTTGGTAACTTCAATAGCTGAAGAGTCCTTGAAAACTGAAAATTACATATTTTATGCCTTAATAAAAGGTGGGTTTTTTTAAAGTAAATTTTTCACCTGAAAATGTGTTTGAATTTGAATATGAAAGGAGTTTAGCAAAAAAAAATTTTTTTTTTTAAATTGAGAAAATGTATCCAAATAGGGGAAAAATGATATTTTCTTTGATTTTCTTATTTTGACGAGCGCCTGATTTCACCACGATGACTCACAAAGATCATTCCACAAACTATGAACCTGCAGTGACACACACATAGAGTGAGTGAATAATGAATGGCCCACTGGAAAAATTCGAAGCAGTGATAGAGTTGGGAGTTTTTGTATCGGTTTTTCTGTCTTTTATTCCTTTCTGTCTTTCTTTTTCTTGCTTTCTTTCTTTCTTCCTTTCTTTCTTTTTTTTTTCTTCATTTCCTATAGTCTTTTATACATTCTTTCATATTTTTTTCTTTCGTTCTTTCATTTATTATTTTAATTGGTAAAAAAAAACCCGACAACCCCCCCCCCCCCCTCTCACCCCCGAAAAAAAACCTAACGAAAAACATCCATACCACTATAACCATTTATCAGCGGGACCTCAAGTTTATGTGTGTCTCTGCAGCTTCATATGTCGTGGAATGACCCAAAATCTCACCGCACAATAAGATGGGCGGACACACCAGAAACAATCAGCTCATTATTGCGTCCAGATGAACAGAGTTAATACAAGATATTGCACTGTTGGTAAGAAAATGCATGAGTGAATCATAATTATCATAATATGACAATTTGTAATGCTTTGAAATTATTATTCATGAGTATGTTTGCAGTTTCTTACAGACGAGTGTAGAGATGAGGGGGGGGGAGGAGACCAAAGAGAATGCTGGAAAGGGCGGACTGGGGTCGGGCTTGAGGTTGGAAGGGGGGGGGGAGGATGGAGAGCCAGAGAGAGGCGACAGAAGGAGGGAGAGTTATTCAGTAAGAGACAAATAGATAGATAGATAGATAGATAGATAGATAGATAGATAGATAGAGACAGACAGACAGACTGACAGACAGACAGACAGACAGACAGACAGACAGACAGACAGACAGACAGACAG
>NW_004797570.1:7498-14550 GCF_000002075.1 Aplysia californica | reverse complement strand
GAATGCCACCCTCTTCAAACACCCTCCCACAAAATAAAAAGAAAGAAAAACCTCACCCAAAAAACGGAAAGGAAAAAAAAAAAAGAAACCCACCAAAAAACAACAAGAAATTAACAAACAAACAAACCCAAAAACAACAAGAAATTAACAAACAAACAAACCCAAAAACAACAAGAAATTAACAAACAAACAAACCCAAAAACAACAACCAACCAACAAACAAAATCAATCAACCAACCAACCAATGAACCAACCAACCAATGAACCAACCAACCAATGAACCAACCAACCAACCAACCAAACAAAAAACAAACAAACAAACAAACATTTTAAAACATAGGTAGTTAGCACCTTAATGAGAATCTTTGCTTTGGTGTGGTTAAATATTTAATGGGTTGAGTTGGGTTTTTTTTTTCAAGGTATGCAATGTCAAGACAGACAGGTTCATACAAAGCAGATTCAGAAATGCCTTCTAGCATTGATACTTCCGTACAGATTCATGCGTTCCCTGTGTACATGTGTCTCTCTTTCCCTCCCCCTCCCCCTCTCCATTTGTTTCTCTCTCACTCCCATTCTCTCTTTTTCCATCTTTCAGTCTCTCTTTCTATCTCCCTTCCAGGGGCATGCATGCAAATATGCGCATACTTCTCTCTCTCTCTCTCTCTCTCTCTCTCTCTCTCTCTCTCTCTCTCTCTCTCTCAACTGTCAAGACCCAAGTCTTGTGTTCACCCATTAATATCATCAGCACATCAAAAATAATATCATAATGACGTCATCACCAGACCCCGCCCCCACCCCCCTTTCAGCCCCGCCCATCCCTGGTGTTGGAACAGAATGATTTTGAGCACCGTATCCTCCAGGTATGGCAGACGTCTGACGTCATCTCTTGCATGGTGTGACGTCATGTAAAACGAATCACAAATATGACGTATTAATTCAATGAAACGGTAGCCCCCAAGAACCCCCCCCCCCCCCCTTTTACGCCCCAAACCCCGAAACTCCTTTTTGTTTTATTACGATCGCATAATTTGTATATTCTTTTTTTAAGATCATACTTTCTTGTTCTTTTTCTTCTTCTTCTTCTTCTTCTTCTTCTTCTTCTTCTTCTTCTTCTTCTTCTTTTTCTTCTTCTTCTTTTTCTTCTTCTCACGCCCCCCCCCTTCCAACACAAATGAACAACAAAAATTTATTCATTCATTTGTTATCGAGAAAGTCAATGATTCTGCAAGTTTTAAATAATGACACGTTTTATAAATAGGTATTATAATATAATATTTCTAGCTCAAGCACATCTGCATACAAGACACGATCAACTGCTAGATCTACACAGCCACATTTCCGACTAGAGCGAGCTGCTGCATGCAAAATGCGAAATGTTGAAAAAACAACGTTGCCTCCTCCTCCGACACTTTTATGTACACTCACCTAAGTGGCAAAGGCATCGGTCGGGACAATAATATCACTATCTAAACAGAGATTCGAGTCATGGCCCTAACATATGTAATGACGACACACTGATAGAATGAGGACATGAGTGAGGCATCGTGGTGGAATCATGCTCTCGTCAATTTTTGGGCATGTAGAGTTATTGCTATAATGTCAAAGGTTGTTCACTTGTCTTTAAATATCCATTTATCTTGAATACAAGTCGAGATATTTGCGAATGAAGGAGGTGGGGGTCACCTGTTTTCAGAGGAACAAATAAAGAGAAAAAGGCTGCCAAAGATTAGTTATTTCCTTAGCTTAAGAGTCCGTGGTAACTGAAAATTTAGAATTTTTGTGCCTTTCATCAACGTCTTTCAGAAAAATCTACACAGAAATGAGTTCTTTATTGGGCATGAAAGGTGTTGAACTAAAAAACAAAAATTTGATAAAAATTCATAAACCTGCGGAAAAATGCACGTTTCTTCACTTTGATTATTTTGACGAGAGCCTGATTTCACTACGCTGTCTCATATTATTGCTAGGTTTTATAATAATATAATAGATGGAACAACCTTTCCAAAACTGTAATGGTTGTCGAAGAAGCGAGGGTATGTGGTTTAACGAACATCTCCCTACATCTCCGGTAGTATAAGTGAGAAATGAGGGCAGAGAGCTATGAAAACCAATCCAATTGAAATGTTAAAATAGAAAACAACAACCGCCTGTTAGGGTTTCGAAACAGGATCCTTCACGCTGTGAACCATCTCGGTGTCAACAGAACTGAAAGTACGACGAGCGATAATTGCAAGATCTTGCTCTCATATCTAGAATCAGTACAGTAGGGATAATTACACGTCGTGAAGTTATTGGGAGCAACGGCATTATCAAAACGGATGTCTTATTTGGTTCATCATTATCTGTTGTGGCTATTCGGTATTGTATGTAATCCCGAGTACCGGTTATAAAAAAAGAGATTCAAACTGGCTATCTGTTTCGCTCACGTTATACTATTATTTGGTTCATTTCAAAGTGTCGACCACTAGGCTATAGAGCTCTC
This sequence comes from Aplysia californica, assembly GCF_000002075.1. Classification (NCBI taxonomy): domain Eukaryota; kingdom Metazoa; phylum Mollusca; class Gastropoda; order Aplysiida; family Aplysiidae; genus Aplysia; species Aplysia californica. Next base: position 12,068 of record NW_004797570.1, on the reverse strand, counting down.
TGTTAGAGACCAAAACTGTGAGAACAAAAGTATTTCTCAGAATCGAAAAGGGTACAAATCTGATAGGCCTGATGGACATTAAAAGTCGCACAAAAAAGGCCCAACCTTTTAAGTTAACTCAGAACTTTTGTTGTTTTAAAGCATAACGTCTTACTACCCAACCCCAGAATAATGTAATTCCAAAGGAAATATCAGTCTTATAAATATACGTTTTCGCTAGAATTAAAATATCATAAATTCATTATATCATAATTATTTTCATTATCATTACCATTATTGACTTTCAGAACGTTGTGTGTATTATACTCCTGCACAGATGATCCACAAGAATTTTCCTATCCTGCCCGCTCTTTCTAAATTAACAATGATCATTTTAGTTTCTATGGGCAACTTGCAATGTTGCAACCTCTAAGGTGTCCACTCATATCCTCTCATAATATCGTACATTACAATCATTGTTTTCATTGCCATTGCTACGGATACTAATATTAATTGCAATATTCTTATCACCATGTAATATTATTACTGTTATTAATAATACTATTTTATTGTCAGTAATAGTATTACTGTTATCATTACTATTATATTCAGTAATAGTAATAGTATTCACAGTATTATTGTCATTCTCATTTGGCCGGGAAGAAGGGCTAGACCTGCAGAGTCATGATCCTGTCTTTGGGCAATAGGCCCTCTTTGGGAATGGACGGCAGCGGAGGGGGCGGGGTCTCCCCTGTCAGTAACTGTCTGTTGGGCGTGGTCTGGAGCGAGGACCAGACGGGAGGCCCCACCTCCTCATAGTGGACGCAGGCGCTGCCGTCCATGGAGCCGTTGTGGTAGCCCGAGGTGCTGTCGCTGCAGTTGCAGTCCGAGTGGCGGTAGGCGGTGTTGGTGTGAGTGATGGCGCAGCCACAGCCGTTGGCCAGCTGGTAGGTCATGCTCTGAGAGTCCAGGACGGGGATCTCATACATGTCGTTGTGGATAGCGCCCTCTGGACACCGCACACTGCCGCCACTACCTTCCACGCACTGCTGTTTGGTGAGCATTGACGCTGGAAGCTGTTGTGGTTGTTGTGGTTGTTGTTGTTGTTGTTGTTGTACTTGTTGTTGTTGTAGTTGCTCTTGTTGCTGTTGTTGCTGTTGTTGTGGTGTGAGGTTGTCGCGGTGAAGTTGTGACAGAGTTCTAGCGAGGTATTCCAACTCCCGCGAGCTGGGCAGGCGAGCAGGTTGGTGAAACTGCTGCTGCTGTTGTTGCTGTTGTTGTTGCTGATCGAGAAGATGATTGTGGAGGTGATGGTGGTGGTGCAGCTGCTCCGTCTGCTTTGTGCGATAGCGGATATCCGGCATGGCAAACATGAGCTTCTCCCAGAACCAGGGGTCGTCGTATTTGAGGTAAGTGCGAGCGCGCATGTACATCTTGAGAGTACCATCGAGCTTATCGGAGTCTAGCTCGTGCATTAACACGAGGATCACACGATTCCTGCGCTCGTCGAGAACCTGCTGGTGAGCGGTCTGAAACTCAAACCGACACCACTCCGAGTCCAGGAAATTGTCCGACACGACTAGGATGGTTCTCTTGCTGGCCTCTACGCTCCGCACGATCGTCTCCGCGATACACGCCCCCACAGTGACGTCACGATAGTGGAGACACAGCCGGAACTTCTTGTCTCCATTCTCGAGGCGCGGCGCCAGCTGGCGTATGACGAAATCCTCGTCCTTGTTGCTGTAGGAGATAAACGCGTCGTATGGCCGGTCGTCATCGCTCGCCTTCGCCATTTTAAACATGCGGCATCCGAACCTGGTGAAGCAGAGAACCTGCAGGAGGTGTCTGTTGAAGTAGATCACGATGAGCAGAACGATGAGGAAGGCGACGATGATGCAGGCCGCTATCAACGCGTACGTCTCAACGTTCGAGTCCGGAGCGTGTTCGCCGGAAGAGGTGAGATTCGACGTGGCTGTGAGGTTCTCCGTCTCCAGATACTTCTGGAAATCCAGCAGCAGACGGCCCGTCGGTTGCGCCATGCCTGGTTTTTCCGTGGAGGACGTGAGACATTCGATGAAAGAAATGTCCATGACGGAGTTGGAGAACGAGAGCAAGAATTTGAGGAAAGGTTTCACAAACTCCAGGTCACAGCTCCACGGGTTGCCACTGAGAAACAGTCGGGCCGGGGGTTCCCCTTCCGTGGTTCTGTTGGCGAAGATGGTGATGTCCTCCAGAGATATCGTGACCAGGCTGTTACCCTGGACGTTCACGTACCTCAGCGGCTCAGGGCTCAGCAGAGCTTGGCTGTCGATGAAGAATATGTCGTTATTTTCCAGATGGAGCTCTTCCAAGTTCTCCAGGCCCTTGAAAGTCACCGAGTATACTGCTGAGAGGAAATTATCGTTGAGATACAGAACGCGGACAGATTTGAGTCCTTTGAAGGTGTGGTTCTGAATGGTGTTGATCTGGCTGTGGTTTAAGTACAGCGTGGTCACGTGTTTCAACGCCAGGAACGTGTGTCGCCTCAGGGTCTGGATGTTGTTGCCGTCCAGGCGGAGATTTGTGGCGCCCTCTGGGAGACTGGGCGGGACAGCGGTCAGGCTGGCGGAGTTACACAGCACGTGATGTACCTGGAGGTAGTCGTCTCCCAGGAAACAGGTGCAGGCGCTGGGGCATGTGTACTTGCAGTAACACGCGTCGTAGTCACAGCACACGCACGAGTCCTCGCAGTAGTTTGTGTAGTTGCACAGAAACTCCTCGCGGGGGACCCTTTGTAGAACGCTCGGGGAGTAGAACTGAGACTGGCAGTGTAGGTTCAAGGACAGTTTGAAGTTTGGGAGCGGTACGATGTCCTTTAGCCGTCCGTCCGACCAGTCTTTGAGCCAGCCCAGGTGACAGTTACACACGAGAGGGTTGTAGTTGATGAGAAACGTGGGCTCGTAGGGCAGATTGAACGCCACTTCCACCGCCATCTTGGAGATTGACGTCAGTCGGTTGAGTCTCAAGTCCACTCTTTTCAGGCTGCTCATCGACTTGAACGTGTGGGCAGAGATGGTGCTGATGTGGTTGTTGCTCAGGTCCAGGTCTACGACAGACGGCGGGAACTGGCCGCGGTGTATTTTGGTGATTTTGTTGTGAGCTAGATTTAAAGAGTTCAGTCGTTTCAGACCGCTAAACACGCGTGTGACGTCAGTGATTTCGTTGTAGGAAAAATCTATGACGTCTACAGATAATGTGCTGCTAAAAAGCAGCTCGTCTAAACGCTGTATTGAGTTATGTGACAAGTTCAGGTGGATTACCTTATCGCAACCTTGGAACAGTTTGACGGGTAAAGAAGTCAAGTTGTTGTGATCCATGTAGACGTGACTTAGTTCCTTCAAACCTATGAACGTTTCAGGGTCCAAGTACGATATGTTGTTGTAGGAGATATCAACAATTTCGAGGTCTCTCAGTTTGCTCAGCGCAGGAATTGTCTTCAGCACATTGTGGGACATATTCAGGAACTGGAGGTCAAAGTTCTCGGAGAATATTCCTTTGTCTAATACCCCGATGTTATTGCTGCTGATGTTCAACTTCCGAAGCATTTCCATAGGCACGAAAGTTTCAGAAGGTATGTACGAGATGAGATTGTCAGACAGGTCAACTTCCAGAACTCCTTGCAGCGAAGTGAAAGCTTTGAGCCCGATCCTCGAAATGTTATTGTGGTGAAGCAACAGATACTGCAGCTCAGGCTGATTTGTAAAAGCGAGATCGGGGATAGCGTACAAGTCGTTAAACGACAAATCTAAGATTTGAATTCTGAAAAGGTACAAGAAAGTGTCGCCCGGGAAAGCAGAGAGCCTGTTGTGGTTCAGGTACAGACTCTCCAGTAGCAAAAACTGGGACATGATATCCACGCTGAAGCTGGTCAGAACGTTGTAGGAAGCGTTGAGTTGTCGGAGCTGTCTAAGTTCTGTCATCTCCAGCCACACACGATCGTCCAGACCCATCTCCGCGATCTCCAACTGACGTAGGTGCGACAAGTTGGACAACAAGCCCTGGGGTAAGGCGTACACTTTGTTCCCACTCAAACCTAGAGCCAGGAGATTTCCGCATCCTTCGAAATAGGTCGGGTGGAGCCGCGGCAGCGAGTTGTTGGACACGTCTAGAAAAGCCAGCTTGGGCAAGTTCTTAAAAGACGACTTCTCCGACTTTGTGATGTAGTTATCCGCGATTCCGAGATGGTGCAGGTTCGGCATGGCTTGAGGCAGCCATCGGGGCACGCTTTCGATGAAGTTGTTGTTCAAGTCCAAGACTTCGAGGTGAATGAGAGGCTGGTCGGGACACCACACCCCCGCGTTCTCCACACGAGTCAGGTGGTTCCCCGTCACGTTGAGAATACGGAGGGGGCTGGAGGTACAGAGAGGGAACATCCGGGTGACGCCACTGCCGCTGATCTCCAGCTTCTGAAGCCGCGGGAGGTGGGTGAGGAGGGCAGAGTCGAGGGTCTGAATCACAGCGCCCTGGATGTACAGCTCTTTCAGGGACACCAGCCCGCGGAACGCGTCCCTGGGGTGAGAAAAAATACAACATTGTCATTATTATTATTATT
>NW_004797570.1:5818-7398 GCF_000002075.1 Aplysia californica | reverse complement strand
ATTATTATTATTATTATTATTATTATTACTATATTATTATTGTTATATTATTTTTATTATTATCATTAGTATCATCATTATTACTATTAATATTATTACTATTATTATTATTGCCATAATCATTATTATTATTATTATTATTAATATTATTATTATCATTTTATTATTATCATCACCATCATCATTATTACTGTTAATATGATTACTATTACTATTATTGCCATTATTAATATTATTATTATTACTATTATTATCATTATTATTATTACACTTATTATTATTATTGTTATTATCCTTATTAAGCTATTACCAATAGTATCGTTATTATTATTGTCATTTTATTATTATTATTATTATTATTATTATTATTATCATTATTATTATCATTATTTTTATTATTATTTCATTTTTTGTTTTATTTTAATTTATTAATTTTATTTTAATTAATTAATTAATTTATTTATCTATTTATTCATTACCTGGACAGCGTCTCAAAACGACAGTTCCGGAAAGAGAGACCTGTGAGAGAACTGAGGTCCTGGAAGGCACCGTCCCACAGTTCAGAGGTCGGGGCGGTGTCGGCCGGCTGCAGGACTGAGTAGGTGCACGTGAACTCCAGGTAGCCCGTGTGGCGGGGGCGGAAGAAGCTGATGAGTAGTTGGAGGCGCGTGGACACGTGGGAGACGGGGCAGTCCATCCAGATCAGGCGTTTCTGAGGATTGGGGGGAGGGGGAGGGGGAGGGGGAAGAAATTAATTATTCATCAGTTGTTGTTGTTGTCGAGGGGGGGGGGGGGAGGAGAAATTCATTCATCAGTTGAGGGTTTCTGTTGTTAATGTTTGTAGTTGTTTTGTTTTTTTGGTTTGGTTTTTGCATTTGCTTAGCAAACCTAACACAAAAACAGCTTAAAATCTGAGTATCAGCAAATGTGTCTCGGTTTTTATTATATAACGCAATAATCAATATATAATACTTTTCTTTAGATCTGCATTTATCGTAATCAGGCAAAACGCTTGAACATCGGTCCCAGACACATTTTAACCCACACAACGTCGAATTTGACAATTTCAGCTCATGTCTACCTACAGTAGATCTCCTACTTTTGTCGACAGCGTTTTATTCTGCTGACAAGAGCCTACTCAAGTAAATTGGACACAGCATAAAAAAAACCGTGTGACAAAATGATGTGTTTCTTTCCTTCATTTTGTTTCTTTCATTCATTTCCCCGCAGGAATTGCACAAATTTCGACGGCCAAAAATGTAAAAAAGACAACACATTTCCTGCTTACTCTCAACACATTTCCTGCTGACTCTCAACACATTTCCTGCTTACTCTCAACACATTTCCTGCTGACTCTCAACACATTTCCTGCTGACTCTCAACACATTTCCTGCTGACTCTCAACACATTTCCTGCTTACTCTCAACACATTTCCTGCTTACTCTCAACACATTTCCTGCTTACTCTCAACACATTTCCTGCTTACTCTCAACACATTTCCTGCTTACTCTCAACACATTTCCTGCTTACTCTCACCACATTCCCGGTTACTCTCAACACATTCCTGCTTACTCTCAACA
>NW_004797570.1:3694-4920 GCF_000002075.1 Aplysia californica | reverse complement strand
CACCCCACCCCCCAAAAAAATAAACAAGCAAAAATAAAAACAAAAAGAGAAAACAAATAAACAAACAAAACACACAAAAAACAAAACTCCAAAACCAAAAGGGGGAGGGAAGTGTTTCTTATATTGTATTTTATTTTTTATTTGTTGCTTGTTTGTTTTTTGTTGTTTGTTTTTGTTTTTTTTAAACAATCTACTTACCCCGTTCATGATGTAACAGGCACAGTCATCTGTTGGACAGACCAGGTCTTCTACGTCACTTCCGTTGTAGGTGGGGCCATCGTTGACCGCCACCGCCCATTGGTCCCGGAGAGAGAGGGCGGGGGCACTGAGCGCTGACGAGCCAATCACAGGGAAGGAGAGCAGGAGGAACACGCCTAATGGGAGGAGCATCGTGCGAGTGATTGACACTCCTGCGGCCATACTGGAAGTAGAGAAAAATAGAATGTTGGTTGTTACAATGGTTGGATTGTTGGGGATAAGGTGGTGGTACTGGATAAAATGAGAGTTCGGGGCGTATGAATGTGTATCATGTGTGTGATAATGTTAGTGTGATAATGTTTGTGTGTGTGTGTGTGTGTGTGTGTGTGTGTGTGTGTGTGTGTGTCCGTTTGTGTGTATGTGTGTATGTATGTGTGTGTGTGCGTGCGTCACATCGAAAAAAAACCCTGAGATTCTCCCCCACACGGGATGCGAACTCAGGTGTTCTGCGTGCAACGGTTAAACCCCTCACCACTGCACCACAAACACTGGTTGTAATATATACTAGATGTAAAACGTGCTACTTTGGGTTGATTTAAAAATACAAACGCCACAACCTCACTTTAAAAAAGTACAATAACAACAACTCAAACAACAAGAATAACAAAGCAACATCAAAAACTGTTTCAGGCGCCTGGTTCAAATAACCAAACGCTGGGGTTATCTCCTCCTCCCCCCCCCCCCCCTCCATTAAAACTACACAAACCAAAATAAACATCGTATTCAAAAACGATTCAGTTATAGGAAACCGCACTTCGTTCGAGAAGTGAGGTTTTGAAACCGATGCTTTATCTATCGTGACTTTTTTCCATAATCAATACCTCAGACAGGCAGTTAGGTCAGGACCGAAAATGACGTGAATACCACTCCAGATTCATCATCATCATGTTTATTTTGTTGTTTTCACGGACGCCGCGGAGGTTATGAGTGAGTGATAGTACTGTTAGAGAATGGTGATAGTTGGCGGG
>NW_004797570.1:0-1483 GCF_000002075.1 Aplysia californica | reverse complement strand
CTTTAGAGAGAGAGAGAGAGAGAGAGAGAGAGAGAGAGAGAGAGAGAGAGAGAGAGAGAGAGAGAGAGAGAGAGAGAGAGAGAGAGCGGGGAGCGGTGGTGGAGAGCGAAAGAAAATGAAAATTATGAGAAGTGAAAAAAGAAAGGATTAAAATAACGTGAAAAGAAATCCTCCACTCTCTTTGAGTCATTCGACATTCAAAGCATGAAGAATAAATCGCAGAAAGAAGGATACAGCCAGCCTTTAGAATAATTATGACAACATGGATTTCTTTCTCTTTGGGCCACACTCTCAAGTCTGCTCAAGTTAAAGGAATGAAAAAAAAAAAGAAGAACTCACTTAGAAAATGCTTCCTGGGCTTTCACTCAAGAGTCTCTTTCTGACTACACGGCATGGCTATTGAATTCGTTCACGGCTAATTGCAAAACGATAAGGACATAATTCCAAGGATATAAACTCAATTCCGTCGATAAACCCGTCATGGAAAAGGACAAACTGGCATCCGGTTGGCTTGTCTGACTCATAGAATCGAAGTAAACTCCAAGTTTACGAGTCGGCTGCAGTGGCATTTCTGTGGGTGGTGGGTGGCCACTTTGGCTAAACATGGGGAGAGAGATTAGCTACGATAATTGTGAGCAGGGTAAGAGTTGTTCCAACATTTTTTTATTCGTCCGCTGTCTTTCTTTCTCACTCGTTCTCTCCATCTCTCTGTCTATCTCTGTCTCTCTCTCTCTCTTTCTCTCTCTCTCTCTCTCTCTCTCTCTCTCTCTCGCTCTCTCTCTCTCTCTCCCTCTCTCTGTTTTTCTCGATCGTTCTCTCTGTCACTGTCTGTCTATCTCTGTCTATCTTTGTCTCTCTGTCTCTCACTCTCTCAAGCTCATTATTTACCTTTTTCTCTCATAAACGCACACACACACACACAAACACTCACAGACACACACACACAACAACTCTCTCACACACACACACACACACACACACACACACACACACACACACACACACAAACACTCACTGACACACACAGACCTCACACACAACACATAAACACACAACACAACACAACAATACACACACAACACACTCACGAACACACACACACACACACACACTCACACACACGTACACACACAACACAAAGGAACACAACACAACACAACACAACAAATACACACACTCCAACTAGACCAGGCCACCTGTCACTCAAGGCAAAGTTCCCTGCGGGGGTCCTGGAACCTCCACCGCGCGTGAAATGTCAACACAAGTGTTTCGTTTCCATCACCACCACCATCACCACCATCATCATCATCACAACCATCACTACCACCACCACCTTTTTTTTAGTTAGAGTTTTACGGCACTTGCAAAACAATAGGGTCATGTAAGTGTTTAAGATTAGAGGTGTTACAAGAGAGTAGCGAACATAAAAAAGAAGGAGGAGAGATAAAGACGATAGTTGTTTGATAGGAAAGAAGAAGCAAAC
>NW_004797569.1:891476-899250 GCF_000002075.1 Aplysia californica | reverse complement strand
GCCTTCCCCAAGGACACAACGTCGGGCCCCTGACGGGATTCGAACCCACGACCTTACGGTTGCGAGTCCGAGAGCCTATTTGACTTCTGATCTTAGACAGAAAATTACCGTCAGAAAGAAACTTTTCTACAAATTTGTCTAGATCTAGAGAAATGATCAATACGAAGATTCTACGGCACGTTAACACGATAAGGGTCGCCATGAAAGAAATTTATGCTAAAACTACTAAAGTCAAGAATAATTCGAAGTGGTGTTCCGAGGTTGTGACATGCGACATTCAAGCGTGAAATTTAAGGAAAATAAGGGTATACGCGGGGTAACTGTATTGTGAAGGTACATATCTATTCAATATTCCCAGGTTTGCCTTTTATCAATGATGCGACGACAAATTAATTGAATTATAGTAGCAGTGGAAGGGGAACCTGCTTTTAAACATTGCCATCAATGGAAATATATTATGTAGATCTTGGTGAAGAAATCAAACAAGACAAAATGTTGGTGAAAAAATAAATGTTATGGTTTGCAGGCAATCTCTTCAAACAACTCCCAAATGCCATTTTCAACCCTCTAAAAGCACTAAATTTCAATTTTTTCGGGGCTTCGCCTCCTGAACCCCCAGCAGAATTTTCCTTACTTTTCAGCTTCAGCTGGTGGAAGCACTGCTTCATGTAATTTTAAGTTAGACCTAGGCCTATGATGCGCAACACGCATGACTGCTGTAAAACACTAGATAGGCCTCTTAATGATTAAAGATTAGTCAAGTTAGCCTAATCAGCTACGCTCGAAGAATTTATTACGAACTTTTTCGACAAATCACGAGAGAAATGTTTCTCTGAATGTAGAGATCTGTGATTCTGATGTCGACCATGATATTACGGTCGGGGGTGGTCGCTTGGAAAGTCACGTGGCTGGGCCGTCGTCTCTTTGACTATCAGCAACAGTTTCCTCTTATGCTATCTGTTCCAAACTTTTTATGGTGCATGTCATTACATTGAGTATGTCTTTCTGCGCCGCCCCCGTCCCCCCACTCTCTGTATTCTTAACCGCAGTTGGGGAATCCTTCACAAAAGTCACGTGTCGTCACATTTTCGTCAAAAATTACCCACACCCTTCAAGGGAGATGCCTAGAATATCAAAGCATGAGATGACTGCGTCTCTTCCTCCCTTTGCACAGTTTCATTTAAACGCACTCCGTATAAACACACGCTGAAAAACCGTCCTGAGCACCGTGCGTTAGGGCTGAGACTACTGTATAATTTTTTTATGACTAAGTCGCCGAAACTTATTATTTAAGATCTTCTTTTTTTTTAAAAACATAATCTTACTCCTTTTCACCATCAATTGTACTCTTTTTACTAAATGTGGGTTGGCAGTTCTGCTTATTACCAGCACTACTTTTTTTTTCTCAAAGAATATTATGACAATCTCTGCAAGGATAAATTGTCACAGAATTTAATTCTGGTTTGTTTGTTTTGTTCTCAGCCAAGAGGATTTTGCCAGAAGTATTACCCAAGTTCCCGATCCTCTGGTTTCCCCTCTAACAACGGAGAAAACTGGAAATCCTTCTCTAGGAGTGGCCATAGATCTACATACCCCACAGCCTGAGGTGTCACCATCCAAAGAGCAGCTGACAGTGACTGATCTCGATTTTGTCTCAAATGTGGAGGTTGCCAGTGCAGATGTAGCTGTTAGCCCCAGTGCTGTGGACCGCCCTCAAGCTGTGGTTATACGCAAACCAGTTCCCAGCGGACTGTTTACATCTCCAAGGAGACGACAGCCTACGCCTTCCAAAAAACCTCGGATGCAAGAGTGCTCTTTAGTGTTTAGGGATTCCCCGATGGCTAGTTTACAACCATCTTCGTGCAATAGCAATGCTAGTTTTCTTTGTGATGACAATGCTTCTCTGTTTTCTCCCAGTATGTCAAGGACTTTCAGTCAGAAATCTCCTGGGGCAGAACAGAGGAAAACTAGTTCAGTGAACAGGTCATTAACCAATAGTTTGGAAGTAGGATCTAGGAACATGAAAGCACCTGATGATAAAAGTGCTCCTGTCACCCCGTGTCCCGGCCAGAGTGAGGACTCTGGAAACAGTTTCAGTGTGAAGAATGATAAAGAGAAGAAAAGTGAAAGTTGTGTACCTGAAAACGCTAACCATCTCAAGGGTAATACTCGACTAATTATCTCTAAAAATGACATGCAGCTGGCGAGTCTTAATAAGAGCTTGCAGGAAGATTCCTGTAAACTTCCTTCTTACAGGGTTGAACCTGGGGAAACTGCACCATCTCCAAGCCAAAATAACCTTGGTACTGTACAAAGTGGTGTTAAGTGTATTCCGAATAATAGTACGGACATTGGAGAAAATGCTCCAAATTTCCTAGCCTTAGAGAAGTTTGAAATTCAGGTTGAAAAATGCTTATACGACCCTTCTAAAACTTCTCCTTCTAGGCAGTTTGAAAACAGTGCAGATGTAGATACTATACCTGTTGTTCCCACCATTGCTGATAGAGTGAAGCAAAGAACCAGAAATCCTGACGTGAAAACTGATGTAGAGGGAAAATCCTGTATTGAAGTACCAGATCAAATTACTGATTTCAACCCAGAATGCAGTGTGAATGAGAGGCAGGCTGATGTTACTGAAGACCAAGATATGCCAGTTGTTCCAAGGATGACAAGGAGTAATCCCAGTAAAGGTAACTTACTTGCAGAAGATGAGCACCTTTCAAAGAATACAGAAGTACAAAAAAGGGTTCCCTCCGAATCAGCCCCACAAGAGGATTCAGATAAAGAGATGGAAGTCGTGGAAAAGACTGATGATGGCGATCAAGACAGACCTGAGAAGTTGGTGCCCGAAGCTGAAGAAGTACAGTGTGAGAAATTTTGCCAACAAAAGAAATCAAGAAAAAGCAGGACAGAGAGGAGAAAGTCGCGTAGTTGTAGGCTGTCGCTATTTAAGGGAAGTACTCATACTTCCGTAGCAGAGACAGAAAAAGATAAGTCTTCGCCAGAGACAGCTGATGTAAGAGAAAGTCATTCAAAGGGTAGGAAAAGTGAATCTGTCAACGTTGGTATTAAAAAGGAAGCTGGAAAGACTCCCCGCGTGCAATGTGATGAAACCAAGCCAAACTGTCAAACAAGCTCTTCGTCTGATGATTTCATTGCTAAGAGTGTTACAAAGAAAAGTAGGTCATGTAAACTGTTCAACCATGAAGGCTGCTATGCCAATAGCGGTGAAGAACTGGCTATACAGGAGTTGGGTATTGTAGTGCCAAACATTGCAGATAGGGTGAAGCGGAGGAATCGTACGTACTTATCAGAACTGTCGGCTGATGATGGGACGGGGGAAGATAGTGCTTTCGAGGATGTAATGTCTTTCACAGAGAAAAAAGGTTGCAAGTCGAAAAAGGCAGATGTCTCCGTGAAATCTGTCACTGAGGTCAGTGCTGATGCAGTTACCTGTCACATATCACCAGAAACTATGGATGACCTGTCTGCATTCGCGTTGGAGGCTTCCCGTGACAGAACTGGTGTTGCTGACCATGACAAACAGGGAGCAGGTTCTTGTGTGGTTGTAGTGCCCAACATTGCAGAAAGTGTTAAGAAAAGGCGGTCTTGCACCCTGTTCAATCACAAGGGCCAGTATGCCAATAACGGGGAAGGCGAAGAGGTTCTCGGTCTCGAGGCTGGGAATGATGTGGACAAGATGTCTCCGAACTTCCATTTTGATGATGACTTCTTGAATATTCCCAAGAGAATATCCGCCTTGAAGAGCAGTAACATCTCTACTGCTAGTGAGCGTGAAGAGGGACTGAAAACACAGGGTTGTGGTAGGTTAGGTACTAGGAAAGATAAACTTTCAAAATATGGTGGGAACACAGCTGTTGTGATCAGGAGGAAAAGTTCATATTTTCCTGCTTATTCTGTTAAAGGTGGAGAGGCCAACTGGGCAAAGTTCCGCTCAAACCGAGACTGGTGTGTGGGAGAGGAAACGACGCAAACTGTTGCTAATGACAAGGGGATATCTCACAATGAAAAATCTCGTAGCACCGTTGAAAGTTCAAAGGACTTTCATGATACTTTATTACAGAAATTAGCTGGAGAATGTGTGCCTAATTATGATAGTTCTTGCAACAGTCCAAAAGCTTCTACTGTGAAAAGGAAAGATAGTGTAAATTCTCCCCGTGCAAAGCTTGCAGAGAGTCCAAGATTAAGGCTGCGACTGAGGAGAGAGCCGAACAATGCTGGATTCTCCTCCACTATTCTAGAAGACGATGTTGTCATCAGTAGTTTGAACAGTGAAACTGAAAACTCGATTGAAGAGAAAAGGCTAGTTAGGGATGATAAGAAAACAAGAAGGCGAGAAACAAGAAAAAGTAAGTCTAAAAGGAAGCAGACAGTACCTTCACAATCTGCCACCAGTGACACTGGGTCTGTGGATTTACTGCCTTCTCCGCCCGTTCTCCGAGGCAGAAAGAGGCACAGGACTGGCTCACAAACTCCAGGGAATACAGAGGAAAGTGTTGATTGTAAGCCGACTCAGTCTGAAGAAGCCAAAGTGCTTTCAGATTCAAAGCGTGCCTCAAAGAGAAGAAAACTAGACTTTGAGAAATCAAGAAGTGAGCGTACCTCTAATGTGGGTTCTAAAGTAGCTGACTGTGGACAGACAAGTGGGGAGGATTTGAAAAAAGCTACTCATATCTCTGATGAAGTGACTGAAAATAAAGCTGGCTCACCTCCCTCTCCTCCAGTCTTACGGAAGGGAAATGAGTCGTCCACTCCCAAGAAAAATGTAGCGAATGCTGAGGATAAGGAGAAAGTCATTGAAGAAAGTGTTAAAGGGAAAGATATTTTGTTGTCTGGTAAGAAAGTGAAACTGAGTGACAGTTGGAAGCTAGTGTCGGACAGGAGTGTGGCCAAGCTTCTTGAAAGCGAGCAGGACGTGGCATCCTTTGATGGTTTCACCGGGTCAGCCCATGACCTTCCGTCTGACATCACGTACACTGAAGCCTCAGAGGTGGAATTCGGTGCTTCAGAGAGCAAAGACTGGCTGTTGACGGAGAACTCTACCATTTGTCATGAGGGGACCACTCGGACAAACTGCACAAAGACTAATGAAGAGTGTGGCGAGGATCTTCTGGAAGGGGCCCCTGCGAATGACTTTGGCGACCTGCTCAAGTTTGTCCCTTCCTTTTCTTCCCCGGGCAAAGCTGGGACTGACTCCTCGTGGGGTGATATATGTGACACCTATCTTAGTACTTCGATTAATCTACGCTACACGCCGTCCACCAACTGGACTGACACTACACGCAGTCCTCGACGTAGAGGGCCAATGTCTCCGTTCACGAGTCCCAACATTAGCTTTAGCCCAAAAAGGGTCAGAGTACCAGACTGTGACAAGAGAACCCCTAAAAAGTCCTGTGTCCGGGAAAAGATGTCCAATGACTTAAAGTCAAAAGACACCCAGAGTAAATGTATAGAGGCCCTGGACACGTTCACTCCGGTTAAAAGTAGGAGCAGAGGTGACGATTCTGTAGGCTCGTCAATACAACAGGTCGATGATGTTGTATCTTTTAATTACATGAGCCCTCAAAGACTGAACTTTAGTCCCATTAAGAGTCCTGACAAAAGTAGAAGCATACCAAACAAACCTAATTTTAGCCTTCTTCCAGAAGTTGTGAAAAGTCCAAATCACAAACAGAGGCTTAAAGTAACAAATACAAGTAAGCCTGTGCTGTCAAAATAGATGGGAAAGCCAAACAGGGGTGTGCAAGCCTAGACCCCTTGGCAATTGTGTGTTTTAGTTTTCAGGCTAGTGGTTATTGGTCAGTAGAACAATTGCTCACATGTTTCTTACATGGGCCATAAATGGGTTCATACTTTTGTACAATTATGTATATTTGAACAGTTTCGCGATAAAACATAATGTATTCATTTTTCCGGTCTTAAGAAAAATGAAGATTTTTGTTCTTTGTCTATTTACTAAATAATCTTGAGCAACTTTGGTTTTAAAGTAAACCCGATGTAACACTTAGTTGATGTTTGCTAATTGATGAAATCTTTGTTGGATTCTTATCCTTTTAATTGATGAGGTCTCCACACATTTTTGACAAAACGCGACATATCCACTTAAATACTTTAAGGAAGGGAAAGAATTGCCGACAAACTTTTGTAGACCACAAGCAAAGTCGCGTGACTCGAGGAAAGAAGACTCGCAGAGGATATGTTGCGGTTTGTCAAAATAGGTCTGCTGCTTTTGTCTTGTTATGTAAAAAAAAGTAGCTTTCTGCAGTTCTTTAAAGAGGACAAATCATGTTTTGTAAAAGTTGACTGTGGAATGTGCCTCACCGTTATAGATACGGCGGTACTAGTTTCAGCAAAACTTTGGAAATGTCGCTTGTCACAAAACTGTTCATGTTGGACCTTGGTTAAAGTGAAATGTCCCCCCCCCCCCCCCACAGACAAGGGTCTTCAGTTATGGTTGCTAGCTTTCTTTAACACTGGTAAATAGAATCTGTAAAAATCATTTTGTTTGCAGCTTAGTATTAGGCTTTATCCAATAAATAGTGCAGAGGTATCATGTGCCAGTGGCGCTGTCTAGCCTTTGTCCCAACATTATTCCCGTGGCCATTTATTACACATACACAATTTTTGTTGTTGAGCAGAATCAGCTTTTTCTGAGATAATGTTATCAAATGGTACATGTATAGTTTCTGCCTGTGATGTGTCTAAGAGAATTATAATGCATTCGTTCATTCATCCCTGTGTAGTTTCACATTGCCATGATGTGTTGCAAAGTGTTGGGAGTTGATTTATCCCGAGTATTGTTTGTACAGACAGTAGGTAGCTGGTTGCATGAAATCAATGAGCTACTCAATTTTGAAAGTATGTATTTATTATACAATCAGAATTTTGTGAATTTATTCTCCGAGTTTATAAGATTTGGTTCTAGGTTAATCGCATCTTTCAAATTGTATATATTATAATGTTTTCTGCTCTTTATTGTCTTTGTAACTGAATTGAAACCAATGCAATATTATAATGTGCAAATTTTGACTTACTTTTGTAAAGTGGATGCTTTTATGGTAATGCGGGAGTAGTTCTTAGACAGTAAGTGTGATGTAACTTGATGGTGAAGAGAGACAGGGGTGAAAAGTTTTGCTTTAGCCTATTCACAGCTATGTGACGTGGGGAAATTTCCCAAGTGTGCACGTGGCTTTACTGGCTGTGGTGAGACACATTCTGAAATTTGCAGGTCCTCAACAGTCTTGAGATGAGTGGGTTATGGAGAATTTTATTTGAAGGGGGGGGGGGGGGGGGGCTTCTGTATGCTGCATAAACGTTTTTGCTAGGTCTTGTTATGTATGTAATTTTTTATGTTGCAATTTGTTCCATTGGCTTTTATTTGTATCGCCAAAATGAAATGATGATGTCGGGCTCAAGAACACTTAGTCGTGCATATGGTTCGGGTGTACATCATGTGTGAGTGTGACTTCAAGAGAAAAGTGTGTGCTAAAATAGATTTCAATTTACCATGACTAAGTAAGGTTAATGTGATAGAATTTGATAGCTTTTTCTCTACAGTAAAGTAAAAATGAGCTTATTTGGACAAGGCCTCTTGTATCATAGAATGATGTGCTGAGTTATGTATTGTGTACCCAATATTTATTAAAATTCATGATTGGAAATTAACCGTCTGTGAAGTTTCTTTTTTTTTGTTTTTAAATTATCATTTCTTACCTCTGCTGTTTCTGCTTGTCTGTCTCGTTCCCCCCCCCCC